>NW_015556363.1:21969-61066 GCF_001515605.1 Sinocyclocheilus anshuiensis | reverse complement strand
CAGGGGTAGGAGAAATAGGGCTGGAAGTAGCACTAGCTGCCCCAAAGAGGTGGGAGTGGCCGCGGTAGACGTGGCCGTGCTGTGCGTGGGAGAGCCGGGAGAAGTGGTAGCAGTGACGGCGCTACACCGGGGCTAGGGGGGGCCTAGGGCGTCAGAATTTTGAATAGCCCCAGTTTAGCCAACAAACCCCCCACCCCGCCACCCCCTCCAGGCAGATGAGATGGACCGTTTTTTTGATAAAGAAAACAAGAGTGCCGGTAGGAAACCATGTCTCTGAGGGGGCCAAAGAAGGAGAAAATAAAGAGGAGTCAGAGAGAGAAAGTTTTGAGAGAGAAACTCCCGAGTCAAGACTTGAGGGAGAGGAGCAGTTTGTTGCTGCTGCTAGCTGCTCCACAGGTGCGGCCGCAACTAGCACTAGCATAGTAGTTATCGTGCCGACTGATTTGAGTCAGTCACCGGTGGAAGAACCAAGACGCCCTCTTCTTCGACGTTATCCAGCCACAAAAGTTGGACTGCAGGGTCGCTACTTTAATCGTAGATGGTATGAGGATTGCAACTGGCTGGAATATTCTATTTTAAAGGACTGTGCTTTCTGCTTCGCATGCCGCCACTTTCAACGTCCAGGAAACCATGGAGAGAAGACAGCATTTACCCAGGACGGCTACCAGAACTGGAAAAAGGCGACAAGTTCATTCAAGACACACAATGCTAGTGTGGAGCATAAATATGCAATGGCAGCGTGGAATGAGTGGACTGCTCAGAGAAAGTCTGGCTCAACAATATGCAATGCTCTGAGTGATGGGCATGAGAAAATAGTCCAAGAGAACAGAGAGTATATGACAGCAGTTGTAGAGTCATTACGTTATACAGCATACCAGGGACTTTCACAGAGAGGAGACACAGAAAACGATATGACTGTCAACCAGGGAAATTTTCTTGAACTTTTACAGGTCATAGCCAAATTCAACAAAACAGTTGCACAGAAAATATCAGATAATCCTAGAAATGCTAAATACACGCATCATGACATACAGAACGAAATACTGGCCATTATGGCAAACATGATTCGGGATCAAATAAGTGCTGAAGTACAAGATGCTGGACTATTTGCATTGATGGTGGATGAGAGTAGGGACCTCAGCAAAACGGAACAAGTGTCTGTAGTGGTGTGCTACGTAAAAAATGATGAAGCTGTGGAAGAATTTCTTCATTTTACTCCAGCTGACGGGTTAGATGCTGAGTCACTTTTTGCTACTGTCAAAGAGACTCTTAGTAAATGTAACATTGATCACACTGCTTGTATTGCTCAGTGTTATGACAGCGCTGCCGTGATGTCTGGTGTTCACAACGGGGTCCAGGAGAAATTCAGAGAAGAGGTCCCTCAGGCAATCAACATTCATTGCCACGCACACCGCCCCAATCTTGTTTTAGTGGACTGTGTCAGAAACGTGAAGGCAGTGGGCAATTTTTTTGTTATTGTGCAAGACATTTACAAGTTTTTCTCAGGCTCATTTGTCCATGCTCATTTCACTAAGAAGCAAAGGGAATTTGAGCCTTCACAGCAGCCCATTGAACTTAAGAAACTGTGTGATACGAGATGGTCCTGCCAGTACCACTCGCTGTGGGCACTGCAAAAAACCCTGCCAGCCATCATTGCAACCTTAAAGGACATTAAATCGCAGCCAAATTCACGCAGATCGACTGACGCGCGGTCACTACTCTCACTCATTGATGCTGAATTCATCCTCCACCTTATCCTTTTTGAGGATCTGTTCCGCTCTGCAAAGTTTATGTCTGACACTCTACAGTCCCCTGATCTTTTGCTCGAGACTGCCACTGACCTTGCACACTCAGTCATCACCAGCATAAAAGAAAAGCGCACGGAGGACTCCTGGAAAGCCGTGTGGAGCAAGGCAGAGGCCCTCTGCACAAATGTCGGCGTCATCATACCACCGCCTCCCCTACAAGAGAAGAGGCAATCTCAAAATCCTCGCCATCTACAGGACTTTATAATTGAAGCTCCAACCGAACATCATCCATCCATGTTCTCTTCAGATGAACTCCGAACATCTTCATTCTACCCTGTCATTGACCGACTCGTGAATGAAATGACCGGACGGTTTTCTGCAGAAGCAGGTGCAGTTCTCATTGAAACGTCAGCCCTCAACCGCAAGCATGCCACATTCCTTCAAAAGGAGAGCCTTGTGCCCATGGCACAGCACTATGGAATCAGAGAGGACAATCTGCTGGCTGAGTTGCACCAAATGCGCCGGCTTTTGGAAAGAAAAAAAGAAAAGGGGGAAACAGTTAGCAGTGCACTGGAGTTATTATCCATGCTTAAACCTTACAAAGACTCCTTCGCAGACATTTATAAACTTTTACGCATATCTGTCACACTGCCAGTAACCTCCGCGTCATGTGAGCACAGTTTTTCCTGCATGCAGCGTGTAAAAAAATACCTGAGAAACAGAATGGCAAACCCTCGACTCAGCAACCTTGCTTGCCTGTCCATACACGCAGAAAGAACCAAGGCCCTGGATGTTCAGAAGATCATAGACTCATTTGCGCTAAACCACGGCAACAGACGTATCGTCCTTCTGTAGGCTATATGCAATCCATTACATAGTCACTAAGGTTGTGATGTGGTGTTCGTTTTAATGTTTTATTTAAGTTTTAAGTATGCACAGTTCTGATTATGCATATAAATATGTATTGTGTTGTAAATGCTGAGCGCATGGGTGCCGTCCTGTGCTGTTTGCACAACTCACACAGTAACCTCCGCGTCAGTGCACCGCGTGAGCGCAGGTTCCTGCATTAGGCTACATTTAATCCATTACATAATAATCACTAAGATTGTGATGTGGTGTTCGTTTTAATGTTTTATTTAAGTTTTAAGTATGCACAGTTCTGATTATGCATATGTATTGTGTTGTTAATGCTGAGCGCACGGGTGCTGTCCAGTTCTGAAGTCTTTCCTTTGTATGTAAAAAGTTTTTGTCGTTGTCTTATGGTCACTTGTATTAAGATTATATCTATTTTGATGAATTTGCCTATTCGTTGGCAAAATATAAATTAAAACTACACTTCTGTTGAATATGGTGTGTACCATAGCTGCTTTTATTAAAAAAAAAACGACAATTTCTTTATGAAGTAACTCTGACGTCATCAATATCATTTATTTTCTTAGCACCCCCACATATTGGTCTAGCCCCCCCTTAGCACCGGTAGAGAAAAAAATCTGGCGCCGTGCCAGCGTGGTGGAGGCAGCAGGGGTGAGGACCTCAGATGATGCCAACCCTGAAACAACATACAGAACTACCACATTTTGCTATATAAGTTTGATTGCATCATATAATAATTGCTGTTAATAGTGTTCATCGTCTGTTTGATTATGTCTTTAATTGTTTTTTCTGTACATTTCTGCCATATGTACATTAACTGACAGTCACCACTGATAAGCTACCACTAAATATTGTAGAAACTTAATTTGCTGTAAAGTTGCTTTGCAACGATTTGTATCGTGAAAAGCGCTATACAAATAAACTTGAATTGAATTGAATTGAACTGAATTGAATTGAATTGGTTGTGTTCGGATTTCTATAACACTCGTGGTGTTCCCGGTCAAAAATGACCGGCCTCCAAACAATTGCTTATACATTTCTCATTATGTTATATTATCACCAAATATTGGATTCAATCTTTTTGTCAACTTGTTTTCTTTTATTTAGAACTGGTTTTGTCTTTCTTTTTGCATCTGATTAATCGTAGGCCTCGTTTATCTGTGAGTAAGTACCTAATTTTTTGAGTGAAAAAAGCATTTTATGTATAATTTTCACAATATGACATAAAAAAATTATGAAAATGTGTACTGTTTATCACACTAGTGTGCTTTAATGTTTAATCAGGAAGTTTGGTTTGAAATGCTTTTATTTTGTACAAAATTGCAAAAAGTCACACTAGTGGTGTTCACGGTCAAAAATGACTGGCCAACAATCAGTTGCTTATAAATTTCTCATTATGCTTTATTATCACCAAATATTAGATTCGATCTTTTTGCCAACTTGTTTTCGTTCATTTAGGACTGGTTTTGTGCGTCTATGTGCATCTGATTAATTGTAGGCCTCATTTATCTGAGAATAGACACCTCATTTTTTGAGGGAAAAAAGCATTTTTTTATGAATAATTTTCACAATATGAGATAGCAAATTGTGAAAATTTGCACTGTTTATCACACTCGTGTGCTTTAATGTTTAATCATGAAGTTGCTTGGAAATGCTTTTATTTTGTAAAAAAAAAAAAATGGCACAAAGTCACACTTGTGGTGTTCCACAGCCATTCAAAGTGAATGGGGAGCATGTTGATTATGCTCACATTTGTATATGTGTGCTTGCAAAAATAAAGGCATTGGACCTGTGCATGTGTGTATGCATGCATACTCAGGCTACCACACACACACACATGTTTGTTTTTGTGAATTGTGGGGACCTTCCATAGGCGTAATGGTTTTTATACTGTACAAACTGTATGTACTATTGCCCTACACCAACCCTACACCTAACCCTACCTCTTACAGGAAGCTTTGTGCATTTTACTTTCTCAAAAAAATAAAATAAACCCGCACTATGTATGATTTATAAGTGTTTTGAAAAATGGGGACATGGGGTAATGTCCTCATAAGTCACCTTCTCCTTGTAATACCTATGTCATACCCATGACATTATACAAATTTGTGTCCTCATATGTCACAAAAACGCGCACACACACACACACACACACACACACATGTATACAAACTATTGCGAGTATTACATGCTCTCAATTTCATCCTACCCTAAACGGCAACCAATATCATTTCGTCAATCTGACATTATAACTCTCTCTCTCTCTCTCTCTCTCTTACACACACACACACACACACACACACACACACACTCAAACAGTTATTTTTTGTTTATATCTGACAAATTGTTTTTTTTCTCGCAATTGCGAGTTCATACCTTGCAATTATTTTTCCTCGCAATTGCGAATTTTTATCTTGCAATTCTTTTATTCTCGCAATTGCGAGTTTATATCTTGCAATTCTGACTTTTTTCTCGCAATTGCGAGTTTCTTGCAATTCTTTTTTTCTTGCAATTGTGAGTTTATCTCGCAATTCTTTTTTTTAAGTTAGAATAGTGAGAAGTTGCAATTACCTTATTAAATTTTTTATTCAGGGATTTTAAATGTCAGATTGATGAAAGGATATTGGATGCCATTTAGGGTAGGATGAAATAGAAAGCATTTAATATCTGCAATAGTTTGTATACATGTGTGTGTGTGTGTGTGGTAGCGTGAGTATGCATGCATACACACATGCACAGGTCAAAGGCCTTTATGTTTGCAAGCACACATGTACAAATGTGAGCATAATCAACATGCTCCTGAACACTAGTTGTTCCCTTTCAAGGGAACTTCGAACTGCGTCCTCTAGGGGTCGCTATGGGGAACGCCTCGACATGACCCGTGTCTGAAGCATACATTCAAAAAACACCAACAACAACATGTTGGCCGGCGACAGCCGATGATGTCCCCTGTAGAAGAGACGCTGGCTAGCTATCTCTCTGTGGGTGAGACATCCTCTCTCAAGGCTCCCTCCTTTCCATCTAATCACCTTCAGGATACATCTTGCTTACATGGCAAGGCATACGCAGCAGCAGGTCAGGCTGTCGCTTCGTTGCACATGATGGCAGGTAGGCAAGACCTGAGGGAGGTGATCCAGACGAGGTGTCAACGCTCTCGTCCAGACCAGAGTGATACCTGAACATCTACTCATCTCCCTCGGGGGGTTTAACATCTGCCCTCATCTTCCCCTTCCTAAATCCCCTGTAACCACCATCGACTCCACCTGACCGAGGTTAGGTAGGAACCTCCTGTGCCTGCACTGCAGTCTGTTATGCTGGACCTGTGATGTTTTTGGTTGGTTCTGTGTCTTACAAAGTAACCACCTTACTGATGGCCCGGACTCGAGGCTTCTTCGGGCTTCGCATCTTGAACGGAGCTCCTGCGCGGGAACCATGGTGGTGTATCAGGACCTGTGTGTTTCTGTCCTTGTCTAGGGTAGGTCCTCGGTGAGCACCCCCTCTGCTGGACTCAGAACCTGGTTCTCAACTTTTACAGTATGACCTTACTCATCGATACTGGATCCAGACTGTATGATAGCCCCTTTTTCCGGCTTCATGCTTCCTGGATCATGTGGCCAGGTCACAGGCTTCTGCGGGAGCCTTCTTGGTCATCAGGTCCCCGGTACAGAACCGCAATTCCGGGATCTGCGGGTCCTTCCTTCTGGTGAGCTCTCTGGAGTGTAGGCTTTTGTGAGATGCCCCCCCCATCGCCAGGCAGTGCTCCCCTCAACTCAGAGGGTTGTCTTTGAGCCTGCCACTCCCATTTGGCTGTCTCAGGACTTCTGGGCATCTGTGAGCAGATGCTTAGGAATCTCTATAAAATCCGTACTATGGTAAGTGCACACGCTAAGCTTCTGTGCACTTTCTAAACTCCACATGGTGGTAAGTGTGCACGCTAGGTACTCTGTGCACTTTCTAAAATCCTGTATGGTAAGGGTTACGCGCTGTCAGCCTTGTTCCCATTCTCTGAGTTGGCTTAGGCCCCAGTACTCGCCTTGGGCTCCACTCAACTAGTGTGTCTCTGTTGATACGTTTTTAAAGCATCGCTCCCCTCACTGTAGAGGGTTATTTATGAGCATGGAGCTTTCTTCCGAGCGTTCAATTTCTCTCCCCTTCTGAGGAGTTGAATTACCCGCTCCGTGGGGTTTACTGCTAGCCATTCCAGCATTATACCATGAGGATGAGTTGGTGACTTCTCAGACATATTGTTTTTGGGATGCGCCATTTCCATCTATGGACTGCTCCTTCAGAGTGCCACGAGGGCCCCTTAGAACGGTATCTTTAAAATCCATGTTATAGTAAGTGTGTACGCAAAGTCCCTGTGCACTTCCTAAAATCCACGCTGTGGTAAGTTCGCACATCAAGCATTTTGCGTTCTTTCTAAAATCCTGTATGGTAGGGGCTATGCGCGAAGGCTTCGTGCCCTTTCTAAGAGTCGGTTAGGCCCCGGTTCCACCTTGGGCACCACTCTACCTATGTATCCTCAGGATACCTACTTTAACAGGGTGTTGCTACTAGGGGTCTGTTGAGACAGTTCCTTCAGCAAGCTCATGCAGAGCAAGCGGTAGCCCCCTGGGTGACAGGCCAAGACCTAGTACGGTTCTAGGCGCTTGGTCGTATCTCCTTAAAGGAATCTCTTCCTGATTCCAAGCCTTTGAGCTCTACCCTGGGCCCAGGAGTCCTGGCCCTAACAGGTAAGTTTTTTGGGGTATGTAGCTTAGGCCTTTGGCCGTAGGGGATAATGGCACTGACCGCCATCTAAAATCCCAGGGGCACCTCCCTTAAAGCTTTGGTAGAGTTGGTACTTAGTGCTCGCCTGTGGTTTGGCATGCACTCCCCTCAGCATGGTGGCGTGGGTATACCGTTCCCCATAGCGACCCCTATAGGACGCAGTTCGAAGTTCCCTTGAAAGTTCCCACACTGCGTCCTCTAGTTTTCCTGCCATGCTTCGGACACAAATTTCAGACAAAGAAGCGGATGACGTGTTCTCCCGGCACCTCTTTATACTATGGTTGCACCGGCAGTGACGTCATAGGCTGTCGCCGGCCAACATGTTGTTGGTGTTTTTTGAATGTATGCTTCAGACACGGGTCACGTCGAGCCGTTCCCCATAGCGACCCCTAGAGGATGCAGTGTATCATTCCCTACTCAGGGAACCATGGTTACGTACGTAACCTGAGACGTTTCTCTTACTTTTATTATTCCCCATTCACTTTGAATGGCTGGTCCCCATTCACTTTCAATGGCTGTGGAACACCACAAGTGTGAATTTGTGCTATTTTTTTTTTTTTTACAAAATAAAAGCATTTCCAAGCAAACTTCCTGATTAAACATTAATGCACACTAGTGTGATAAACAGTGCACATTTTCATATTTTTTTATAATAGAAACACAAAACCAGTCTTAAATGAAAGAAAGCAAGTTGATAAAAAAGACTGAATCCAATATTTGGTGATAATATATCATAATGAGTCATTTATAAGCAATTGATTGTAGGCTGGTCATTTTTGACCGGGAACACCACAAGTGTGACTTTTTGCAATTTTGTACAAAATAAAAGCATTTCAAAGAAAAATCCTGATTAAACAATTACACTAGTGTGATAAACAGTGCTAATTGTCATAATTTTTATCTCATATTGTGGAAATTATACATAAAAAAATACTTTTTTCACTAAAAAAATTAGGTACCTAATCTCAGATAAATGAGGCCTACGATTAATCAGATGCAAATAGAAACACAAAACCAGTCCTAAATGAAAGAAAACAAGTTGACAAAAAGATTGAATCCAATATTTGGTGATAATATAGCATAATGAGTGATTTATAAGCAATTGTTTGTAGGCCGGTCATTTTTGACCGTGAACACCACAAGTGTGACAAGGTGAAATAAAGCCCACAAAAAATTACGAAAATTCCCCCAAAATTTCTGAGAAGTACTTATATCCAGTCAGTAAGTTTGAGTCCAATGCAATAACATTAACTAGTATTTTCGGGAAAAAATTTAATCTTCTCTGGGTCAAATTGACCTGAACACAACCAGAGGGTTAAGTAGCCTTATCTACTTATTGTCTTATTGTTGTGGGCTTTATATAGGGTGAGGGCTAATTGTTATCTACACAAGAGGTCCTAGTGGAAATTTACAAACGGGCAAAAGCTTACCTCCAAGCCACATTGGCAGAGGTTTTGTCCCCAGTAAATGAATTAACATATTCAGCCCTTATTTGAATAAATACAATAACTTATGCCTCAGACCACCTAACAAATTAATCTGGGCAGTGGTATTGTTAGTTTAACTTCACATTTTTTAAGTCCTCTGATTTTAACATTTGTTTCGCTAGCTATTTGAGTAAATTAAAACATAATACTTACATTTATAAGTGTATTCGTCGGTAGCCACAGAACCATCATCCACTATTTTGTTTGAATAAAAGTCCTGTCATCACCGGCGCGCTATGAATTCTGGGATAGGGTAGGCTGCGAAGGATCCTTCTGATGTATCCTTCATTTGCTGGCGAAACGGAGGGCACATTTGAAGTCATGCTCGAATTACGGCAGCCTTCGTCGCGCCGCGGTGACACAATTGGCCTTGGAATGCAGCCTTCGGAGGATGCATCGTGAATTTGCACAGCTTACGTAGTGACGCTGTGATGCAATCGCACTTCAAATGAGGTCTTCGTAGGACGCGGCCTTTGAATTGGGACACAGCTCATGTTTGGAGGTCAAATGGCACTGCACATCACCCCAAAATATTATGGTGTAGCACTGCCAAAATTCATATAATTGAAGGAAGGATTAATGGAAAAATGTACAGAGACATTCTTGATAAATATCTGCTGCCATCTACCAGGATGATGAAGATGAAATGAGGGTGGACATTCCAGCAAGACAATTATCCCAAACACACAGCCAAGGAAACTCTCATTTGGTTTCAGCGAAAGAAAGTAAAGCTGCTAGAATGGCCCAGTCAATCACCTGACTTGAATCCAATGGAAAATCTATGGAAAGAACTAAAGATTAGAGTTCATAGAAGAAGCCCATGGAACCTTCAAGATTTGAAGACTGTTTGTGTGGAAGAATTGGCCAAAATCACACCTGAGCAATTCATACGACTAGTTTCTCCATACAGGAGGCGTCTTGAAGCTGTCATTACCAACAAAGGCTTTTATACGAACTATTACATAAATTTCAGTAAGCGTGTTCAGTACTTTTTCCCAGGGTCATTCCATTTTATTACACAGAACGTAATTTCTGAACTTATTTATATTGTTTTCTTTGTATGTATGGATTACTTGGGTTGTTACCGACATCTGGTGAAAATTTCATGTCAACAGCACCTTTCGAAATATATTTACTGAGAAAAATAGTGATGTGTTCAATACTTATTTTACACGCTGTATGTTATATGTGCAGCAGCAGCATTATTTCTTACATGCTAGATCTGCTACAGGGTGATCGTGTATGCTATGGGGGTTATTCATATATGTTATATGTGCAGAAGCAGTATTTCTTACATGCTCACAGCAGCATGTTGTGTATGAATTGGCAGTAGCAAGTCTCTGTACTTTCTCTGCCGCAGCAGCAGCGTCTTGAGTCTCAAACATTTAGAGGTTAGCAAAAATGTCAGAGAAAGATATACAAAGGTCTTTAAAGAAAGAAAAAACACACACACACACATCACTAGGATGAATAAACAGGTAAGAGACAAAGGCTACATTCACACAGGACCGCCAACTTTTGAGTTCAGTTTGGAGTGAGACAGCTATTAGAGCACTTTCCCAAAAGGGAGCCTCAAACATTAGCAAAAAAACATAGCATAAAGAAGGTCTCACACTCAGAAAACTGCTGCACAGTGCCACATCTTCAAATTAAAACACATTGACTGACTGTGTCCCAGTTCAGAGGCTGTGTACTTTTTTCTAACCATATTAAATGTATGCCAACTTTTATGTCAAATTCTTAAATTAATGTTCTTAAACTTGTTAAAACAATTGTAATTAATACAATGATTTGAATTATAAGAATAATATTACACAAACCAAATAATAAATTACCAACCAAACGTCATCTGTATATCAATTCATCTTAGCACTGCAGAGGTGGCACAGAAGTACACAAAAGTAGTATTTAGGCAGTGCTGGTCCTCCCTATACACAAAGTATTCAAAAATAATATAGGGCTGTGCGAGTAAAACAATTTTAGTTTTGTCTTTGATTTTTTACATGACTGTCATAATATACAAGGATGAATTTAACCAATAAGTGAGGTTAGCAGCCGCTTAGGGTCCCAGGGAATCAGGGGGCCCCATCTGATAACGGCGAAGCATATTTGGCAAATGTTCCAGTCATGGCTGTGCCTGTAATCATGATTTTAAAATTTGTGATGACTGGGGTGGGGTGTTAAGAACTGTGCTATAATCAGGGGTGCACATACGTTTTTCAGCCTGGTTCTCATATGAGAACCTGGAGATTTGGTTTGGTCCTCACACGGCACATGGTGTGACCCATCAAGTATAACTAAAAAATAAATTAATAATAGTGATAATATTATTGCACTTTATTTTTTTTTTAAATAAAATAAACTAAATAATAAAGTGTGATAATACTATTTTATTTTAACCTCTTAACTGTCACCCCCCCCTTTTTGAACATAGACGTGAAAGTGCACTATTCAAACGTAAATTGTTATAATTCATAAACGCTTTAGAATACAGACGTAAGGTTGGTCTCCTTTTAAAGACAATCTGCATATTATTGCAGAAGTGAAATCGTTTCAAAAAATTAAATCATAAAAAAGTTATAGAAGTTTAAATTTACTGTAAAGAAAATGTACTGTACTATTTTTATTTTATTTTATATAAAATAAATATTTTATAAAATGTTTAATCCAAAATTGCTATAAAATTAAAGCCATATGTCTACATAAATTGTGTTCCAAATTTGAAGTTGATATAAAAAAAATTGAGGTTCCTATGCAATTTTGTTTAGGCGTTATACCACAAACAGCCACCGGGTGCCACCCAAACCCCATTGAATTTTTTGATGCATTTTTCTGTCACAAATGTATCAATTTCTCTCTCAATATTACCCAACACAATATTACAATAAAATAACCACCAAATATGGAATCTTGAGACTCAGACCTTTCCAACGATATGTATTTTGTCAATATTATGAAATGTTTTGATTCTAAAAGGCCATAATACATTTTGTAATATGACACCCCCGCTAAGGGGGAGGAGCCCGCTAAAAGATTTTAAAGTACGCTTTCCATGGTAACGCAGTGTCCGATTTCATAATGGTTTTCACAGGATGAATTTGGAGGTTTTAAGCTTTCAAATTATATATAATGTATGATGATTACTAAAACGTGATAGGGAAAAAGGAAACGAAGAATTTTTGTGACAAAGGTCAGAACTGCTGTTATGATGTACTGTATATGTTTTGAGTTGCACTCTTGTCATAAATTAATCTATTACTGTTCCTACATAATTTTTTACAACAAACAGTGGTAAAATATCTATTTAGGAGTCTTAGACCTTTCCAACAATATATAGTTTGTCATGATTAGATTAGGATTTAGTTGTAATATATTGAAGTAAACTTAGGCGTCCCGTATATGGGACGGTGACAGTTAAAGGGAGTATTAAATACAAATACAATTATTTTATAGTAAACTTAAAAATGTAAAAATTTCAAATCGAATTTATAGGTATATAAGTATATGCGCTTCCGGGTTTAGCGCTGCCGATTGTAGAGCATCAGTGAATGAAATATCACAGTTTTGCATTGTGCTTTGCATATGTTAGCGGGTAGCCTAGATTTATGCTTTCAGTTTGAATAGAAATCTTATACAGTACAGTTTGTCGATCTAAAATGGTAATTGTGCATTAACAGCTGTCAACCATGTCGGTACGCAAACGCGCGCTCTGAACTAATTTACACAGCGCATTTCTTATTTTGGTCATGCATGCCGACCTGCGGACCACTTATGTGCACCCTTTTTTATTATTATTATTCATGAAACCATGCTTAGGTTATTACTGTAAGAGTTTTCATTAATACGCATTACTATATGGATGATAATAACTTTGTCCAGTGCTCTTATGAATGTTTTTAGAATGACTTTGTCAAAAGGTTAAATATGAAATGAAATCTGATAGCATTGATACCGTTTCTTACAGATAATACCATGATGATCACTGCATTTGTCTTACCGAACATGACATCTCGTCAGCAATAACCCATGCTCTTTAGGGGCATCTCTTTTTGATTACTGTCAGTTTAAGTGAAAAAAAAAAAGGAATAAATATAAATAAGCAAAATAAACTGGAATAAGTTTTTAAAAATTGCTTTGAAAATAACAAAGATATAATTAAGATATAACCTTAAACTGCAACTTCCAACTTTATTAGCTTACTAAAGTGTCAGAGGAAAGTGGAAAATACAACGACCCTTATAATAACTGGATATGGCCACATGACGGAGGCTGCGAAGGCAGCCTCACTCACAACTCTCTCTCAATCCCTGTTCACATGAATCAGTTTTCATCATTTTCACACCATGGACAGTGAACAATCTAGGCCAGGGGTCTCCAACCCTGCTCCTGGAGAGCTTCCGTCCAGCAGATTTCAGCTCCAATCCCATTCACACACGCCTGAACCAGCTAATCAAGGTGTTCAGGGCTACTTTATAATTACATACAGGTGTGTTGGAGCAGGGCTGGAACAGAAGTCTGCAGGACGGCAGCTCTCCAGGAGCAGGGTTGGAGATCCCTGATCTAGGCAATCTGTTTGAACTGGATTTTACATGCAAACACTCATAGGAACTTTAAATGGCTAATTAGTCATTCAGAGAAAATCACATTTTATATCTGAATATGAAAAAAAATACTGAAGTTTCTATTTACAACCAAGTATGTTGCACTTGTCTTGATCAAAAAACATTTGATCACCATCTGGTGTCTGGCAGCAGTATAGGTCATAAACCCCACCCTTTATGTGTAAACAAATAGGACATAATCCAAATTAAAAATCAAATATAAATGTAAATTGTGAATATATAGGTACATCTCAATATAACTATATCTTTATTATAAGGCATATCAATAGAATTTTATTATACCTGTACATACTGTATATAGTTATCCAAGTAAATATTTTAATATATTAATTATTGTAAGTGCATCTCACTAATCTAAACCAAAAGGAGTATTTTCCATATACTTTAAAAAGGCAGTGGTGCCAAAAGTTTCTCACAGTCAGTGACAATGCTAATACCCATCTTTTCTACACAGTTCAACATGGCTAGGGAAATTGCCAACAACATCATATGTTTACAAATAGTGATTGGAGTGAATAGAGACATTTGCAGCAGCATGACATAGACAGTAATAATTAATATAGTACAATATCTGCATTGATACATGTACAGGATACTTGCTCAAGGGCACCTCAGTCATGGTATTGAAAGTGGAAGAGAGCGCTGTACATTCACTCCCCCCACCAACAATTCCTGCCAGACCTGAGACTCAAACTCACGACCTTTGGGTTACGAGTCCGACTCTCTAACCATTAGGCCAACGACTTCCCCCTTTTACAATTTTTTTATTTATTTATTTTTTTATTGTAAATGTTAATTGTATATATTCAGAGATATAACTATATATTCACAATTTACATTTATATATTCAGACTTATAACTGTCACAGGTTGCCAGGGGAAAGGAGCTCGAAGGAGTACAAAGGAGGCAGATAGTCAAACGAACAGAGTCTTTAATTAATCTTCATGGGAACGTAGGAGAAAACAACCTCTTTACACGACGGAGACAGGAAACTATAACTATAACTTATAACTATATATTCAGATTTGCTTCTATATATTCAGACTTATAACTACATATTCATATTTACTTCTATATATTTACAATTTACATTTATATATTCAGAGTCATAACTATATATTCCGATTTACTTCTATATATTCACAATTTACATTTATATAATCAGATGTATAACTATATATTCAGATTTACTTCTATATATTCAGATTTACTTCTATATATTCAGATTTACTTCTATATATTCAGACATAACAATATATTCAGACTTATAAGTATATATTCACAATTTACATTTACATATTCAGATTTTTATATATTTATTTCCTGTTTTGCACCTATATAAAATATATGCATACATATGATCATGTTACAACGTGCCCCTCAGATGTTACAATGTACCCCACCTATGGGCCATGTTGTCACATTTCGCTTCCATTTTCTGAGGGTAAATAAAGAAAAACGTATACACTGTAATTATGAAACAAAGTGACATATTTGTACTAGACAAGTGTGAAATTACTGTGGATAAAATATTATACTCTGAACCCCAAGTGGATTTACACAAACTGAGAAAGTCAAAAAGTGTTATGTTGTGCCCTGCTCTCTACTACTTCATTATTTCATTTTTTTTTTATTTTTATTAATTTAGCTTTTGTTTTATCAAAAGCGACTTACAAATAAGAAATACAACAAGATATTTCTCATAAAGTGGCAATAAACACGAGACAACATTTCAGACATTAGAATAGTACAAACTGAAACAGAGGGATTAAGGAATAGTGAAAGCATAGAGAACAATTATTTATTTCTCTTTTTTCAACAGTTAAGTGCTGATGGAAGTTGCAAGTTTTCAGCTCTTCCTTCCATACCTTTCATCACCCCACATTCCTCAGAAAATGCATTTTATTTCTAGATTTAGCTGTGTCAAAATATTTCAAGCAATCCGATTTTTGCCTTTTCCCTGTACATTGATTACCCCTTGTGGGTTTATGTTTTTTGCGTTCCATTTACCTTTATTGCTTTAATACTTTATTGCTTAAAGACTGAGTGCTTGAGACAGCTGCTTGGTTTAAAAGTGTCTTCTGTATAAGCAATGCTTCATACATCACTGCTGTGACACATTACATGTCTTCCTATCTGGTGCCCCATTTCGTAGTCAATTTATAGTTTTCTTGCTGATCAGTTCTCTGATTGTTCCCAGGTGTGTTTTCTTTGCCAATTACCTTTTGTATATTTAAACCCCAGGGTTTCATGTGTTCTTTGTCAAGTCTTGTCCATGAATGGTTGTATCGTTGATGTCCTCAGTCATGTTCCTTGGTTTCCTGTTATTTTCCTAGTCTGTTGTTGTATTTTTATTGTGTTAACAATCTCACTATACATGGTTCCTACTCTCACTCATCTCTGAGTTCACCAGCGTTACAGCTACACTTTTGACAAAGAACCTTTATTTTGACAAATTGATAACTTATGTTATATGTTAATTATTATAGATCTACTACAAAACAGTAGACATTGCAAAAGGTTTTGCTTATTTGTTTATGAAAATGAAACTCAAAAGGATAAGAGGCAGTCAAATTAGAATTCGCAATTTTATATCACAGTGATGTAGAACTACTTTTTTTGTGTTTCTCTTCCCATGATGTTTTTTTTTGTGTTTTTCTCTGGATGTAAAAGGATGATAAAAGTCAAGTAAAATACTAATCAAAATGTCACCAATGTGTCTGTAGATGGTTGACCACAATAATGTAAAACTATTTATTTTGTGCTTCTCTTCTCATGATGGCTTTTTTAGTGTTTTTTCTCTGGATGTAAAAGCATGATGTAGCACTTTGGGGCAAATATGGCCACCAGTAATCCAAAACTAGAAGCTAGGATGGCAAATATCTCCACGGCCACTGCATATTTCCCTGGTGAGCTCACATATGCTGGAACAAATGCTATCCACACAGCACAGAAGATCAGCATGCTAAAGGTGATGAACTTCGCTTCATTAAAATGATCTGGAAGGTTCCTTGCCAGGAAAGCTAACAGGAAACTTACTGCTGCTAGGAAGCCAATGTAGCCCAGAAGCACTGCAAACCCAGCCACTGAGCTAATGGCACATTCATATACTATTTTGGAGCTGACATACTGGCTATTTTTATGTGGTGTTGGAGAAGCATTTGATAGCCAGACAATGCATATTGCCACCTGGAGGGCTGTTAGCACCATAACTGTGCTTCTTTGCTGTGCTGTCCCAAACCATTTCATCGCACCTCTACCCTCTGGCCGAGATGACTTGAATACGGCTATTACCACCATAGTCTTGACCAGGATGCTGGAGATGCACAATACAAAGCTTATGCCAAACACAGCATGTCTTAACTGACACGTCCACAATTGTGGCCGACCAATGAACAGCAGCACACACAAAAAACACAGTTTGAGCGATAACAGCAACAGGAAGCTGAGCTCTGAATTGTTGGCACGTACTATGGGAGTGTTACGGTGAAGAGCAAATATGATCATCACAAGAGCACAGAAGCAGGTGCCAAGCAGGGAAGCAGTGGTCAGAGAGATTCCCAAAGGATCCTCATATGATAAAAACTCTTCTTCTTTAGGAACACACCTGTCTTTATCTGGATTGGACCAGAAATCATCTGGACATATTGTACACTCATTAGCATCTGTAAGAGAGACATAAATTGAAGGGGTAAAAAAATGAAGAGAGAGCTCACGAGAGAGGAAAAAATTCTAATGATATTTGAATGTTAGAATAGGAAATTATTATTATTATTATTTTACTGTTAATAATGTCATCACCGGTTGTATTAGAAATTTCTCCATCTGCACATGGCAAGCAGTCAAAACAGCAGACAGGAAGGCCCTTCCTCCTGGCACGTCTGGTTCCTGGGGAGCAGCTCTCACTGCACACAGACTGTGGGGGCTGAAAGAGACATCATCTGTCATGTATCTGTCATCTGTTTTACATGATAACAAGCTTGGTCTTCCCATTAATTTATTCTCATTTTTCTTATCATAGCTTTGACTAGTATTTAGACTATGTATCTGCAAAAAAAGATGATTAACATGTAATGTTAATTACTTTTTTTGTCTCAAAGTTCCAGTATAATGCTTCCTCATCCAGTGTGAGCACCTTTCCTGTTGCCGCCCCTTCATTTACCACACCAACTGTGCGGACAACGATTGACCCATCAGAGCTCGGCTGCCAGTTCATCACATCATAGATTGCCAGAGCATCTCCATTCTCATCAAATGACACAAGATCCCCAAAGCCTGTGGTGAAGTTCACTTTCTGTAGGTAGTGAACCAGCTGTACAGTTTGTAGATAGGATAGGTGTTATATGTTGTGCTACTTATTTTAATTTTGTGTATAATTCTTTCTTTTATGTGATTTAAATCTGCACTATATATTTGTTCCTTACTTGCCAGGGCTGTAAGTTGGTTATATCTGCACAGCTGTTCCCACTGAATGGTCCTCTCCCCTCCACACACTGCATCAGGTCATGAAGCGCATGTGCCAGGGAATAAACTGTTTTATACACATTATATGAGGCCCTCAGCTCTGAAACATCAGTGTATGCTGTATCTGTGTTGCTCAGATCCTCTTGCCCTGAACACATTTTTTCTCCTCTTCCTTCAATGTTAAATCTGCACTTAAACATGTTCTCCCAGAAGATTCTCACCATATTGTTTCTTTGATCATTATTAGGACGGAGATGTAGAAGAAATTCATGAAGTCCTTGGATCTCTCCACGCCTAATGGCAATGCCCAGTGTGCCCCCTAGGAAGGGCAAAAGACGCTGAGTGTGAAATACAGGTGAAGTAGCCCAGGCTTCACTTGCAATCCATTGTCTGTCTGTTACATTCTGCAATACCACTTCATCCATCAAAGGCAACAGATATGTTGAAGTGGAGAACACCACCACTACTCTCGCTGTAGAGGCTTGTATCACTCCCACTGTATGCTGAATATATTTGCGGTTGTTATCTAGAGGCAAGATTTCAGAAAAAGCAACACACCCTCCAAACACCTGTATATCTTGGAGGAAGGATTGAGCAGCGTGGTTGCCATAGTCATCATCACTGTAGACAAGACCAACCCAGGTCCAACCAAAATGTTTTAAAATCTTGATCATTGCCCTCACTTGGAAAGCATCACTGGGGATTGTTCTGAAGAAAGAGGGGTATTTTTTTCTGTTACTCAAACAGGAACAGGTGGCAAAGTAGCTAACCTAATAAGGCAAAAGCAAGAGGAGAGACAAAGAGCAAGAAAAAGAAAGACAGAGCTGCAGGACTATTATTTACATAAAAACAGCATTTTAAGCAATAAAACGATTCTGCACCTAATGAAAATGAGTATACAGAAACAATACAGAAAAGTACAGAAAATGTAAATACAATCTATTAGTAATTTAATTTCATCTTACTATAGGTACTCGAAATAGCCCCAGAACACTGGAAATCGCAATAGAAGGAGTGGAATTTGAATCCCCAACAATCCCAATCACCGGAGGAGGGCCAGTGCAGTTGAGGTTAGAGAAGGACACCTCTGTTCCACTAACCAGGGATAAGGCAGCCCGGAATGCCATTCCTAGCATCACACAGTTGTCATAAAGTTGGTAACCAAGAGTGATGTTAGGCAGCAGGTCTGGATTCTTATTGATCTCATCTATAGCAAAAACCATAGTTTGTGCCTGCTGGAAACTTGCCATATCAAATCTACGAAAAAGTAGGATAAATGTTGATATTTAACAGTTCTAAAAAGGTAATACAAAAAATAAGTGAAACAACATTTGAGCAAATTCACATAAACAATAAACACTGTATAGCTTGGGTATATCCTTGTATAGCTATACTTATCCACTCCAGACTCACTGCTCACAGTACGGTGGCTTCGGCTCTGTTCTGAAGCTTAGCTCTGGAAACACTGTGAGGAAGTGAACCTCAAACAGGCCTCCTAGTATGACATCTCCAGCCTGGTACATTCCATTCAACCTGAAGCGTCCCTGAAGCTGACAGGTACCTGATCGGAGGATTGAAGCGGCAGAATTAAATTTAAAGGAAAGATACAGGCAGATGATTTGAGCGGTCCACATCTCTCTTATTTTCTGACCCACTCACTTGTTATTCTCTCTAATTTATGATGAAGGTCGTGAGGGTGTTACTTTTAAAGAGCAGGCGGTGCCAAGTGCCCATGCCTGGAAATGAGGGTGTCTATATTTTATTCCCTCAATTATCCTTTTCTTGAATTAGCGTAATTTATTTTAAATTATTTGTAGTTAGGTTTCAGGTCAAATGTGTATTCTTTAATGTTATAATATTTGACTTACTATCTTAATATGTATAGTCACATATAGTATGTAAATGATCTTAGGTTGATTTCACAGAAAAAATGTGAACACTTATTTCTGTGAATCCATCTGGTGATGGTAGTAGCACATAAATTGGACAGTTTTGCTTGGAAGTTGAAACTTGTTTTGGTAATGAAAATTCAAACCAACCAATCTGTTAAATCTCAGCTAGTTGTGGTTGAGGATATTTAAGGTGAGTGCGTTTGACACACACACACTTTTCTGTGTTTGGTCCATGTACTTTATGTTCACTTGGTTGGTGTCTGCTTGCTTAGCAGCACTACACACTGATGTCATATAATGTGGTCTAATAATAGCATAATATTTGCTATAGGGTAACATAAAATGAACTCATGAACTAAGGTAAAATGAATTCTTCCTCAACAGAAATAAAAGAGCTTATAAATTCATTGTACTTTCTCACAGAGATTCTCTAAAGGATTGACTTATTGAGACCACATCTTTTCAATGTCTTTCTCAAAATGTCCTCTAGATGACACTCATACACCTTTATTGCTTACACTTTAACACTTTGTTTTATATTTCCACTCTATCACATTCTACCAGTAGGATGCCATGATACTGTATTGCTTCAGGTCCCAGATTTAACAGTTAGAAATGTATTTATTGTACAACAGTAAACAAAAATGCCCTCAAAACAATTAACAAAACATTTAATTATATTCATTATTTATTAAGTTATACATGTAAATGTTATTAAAATAAAACTAAAATAAAAGCTAGCTTATTTTTGCCATTTTTTGATAAGACAGTGTAGATTTTTGAAAGGAAGTAAAGTAGCAAAGAGAGAGAGAGAGAGAGAGAGAGAGAGGTGGTGGGGTTGATTGGGAGAGGTTCACGAGCTAGGACTTGAACTTGGGACACCCAAGTGCTATATTTTGCCATGCTGCCCATGAGGCACAGTCATGGCCCTAACTGCCCCCTTTGGCGTATAAGCATCGACAGATTCTGGTGTTTTTAACATGTTTGACTCTCGAAACGCGCTGTAGCTCTGTCTCTGTGGACATCAGGGGCGTGTCTAGAGCATTTTAAATGGGGGGGCCAGTCTGGGGCACTGGCTCAAAAGAGAACGATGTTTGTTAAAAGCAAACGTCCAGTTTTGTGTGAGTGAAGGAAATCCGCCTGGGAGTGGAGAGATTCGTCCTCTCGCACATAGTAACATTAACAGAGTAACATTATGCGCTCTCGACATTGTCATTAAGATCACACTATAGAAACCGCCTAAAATTAGAAATTTACTAAAAACAAGCCTATGGCAAGACATCTGGTAGGGGGGGCACCTGGGGTGGCCAGCCAAATTTCAGGGGGGGCCGGTGCCACCCCTGGCCACCACGTAGACACGCCCCTGGTGGACATGTCACTGGAGTCTACTTTACTAACTCACAAGTGATGCCTGTAACCAACAGTGTTTTTTTTTTCTTGTGTGGTCTAAAACAGTGGTTCCCAATTCCAGTCCTCATACCCCCCTAAGCCTCTAGCATCGACGATAGATTGCTGTTTTTCAATGGAAAGCTTATAAGGAATGTATTTGCTACATTTGGGTAAGCAGTGCACATCAAAACATGCATAATAAAAACGCAGTACGTACCAGATTCATCGTAATAACGAGTCATAAACGCATCCACTGCTGTAAATCCTGGTTTAGTTAGAAAGGCAGATATCCACTGAACAACATCCCATAGAGCACCTTTAGTCCAACGAAACAATAACGTTGTATGGATGGTTATTCCTTTGTTTACATCTCATTTCTTTGGGGAGAGTTATTGTTTGCATCCGTTATGGAATAACTTACGCTCAAAAAACTGCGTCTTGCTAGTAAAAAACAACATGATTTTGTAGCACACAGTGTCACAAACAGAATGAGACCATCCACTAAAAAAAGTAAAAGATACATGGAATCTTGTTTATTTGAATTCTGGCGCTCTCTTGTGACGGCTCGTGATGCACGCTTTGATGCACCTGTCATCTGTTGGGGGCGTAACTTTTTGCACAAATAATGTTGAATTTTTTCCCCTATTCAACATTTTTCATATATGTGTGTGTGTGTGTTTTGTGGGGAATGTGGCTGTATCTGCATGATTACCATCTGTATGACCGCACATCACAGTGTGATTACTGACTGTATGACCAGCTATCAGTGTGAATGCTGTCTATATGAACAGCCATAAGAGTGTGACTATTGACTGTATGGCCGGCCATCTGTATGATTACCGTCTGTATGACCGGCCATCAGCATGTGATTACTGACTGTATGACCAGCAATCAGTGTGGATTCTGTATGACTGGTAATCAGAGTATGTACTTGACATACAAAGCAAATTCTTTTTTTCTCTCTTCTTTTTTTCTTTTTATTACTCAAAAATTATTATTATTGTATTTTCTAGTGCTCAAATAAATCACTTATATGATGTCTAAGATTCAGTCTATTATTTTATAATTGAAAAAGTAACACACCTGATTCAGATAACCAGCTCGTTAGAAGAGAGCTACATGTATGAACTGTGTTCCGATTGATATGATCACTACACAGTGTCCATTGCTCCCTACTCCCTGAGCAGGGGAAATCCGTTGCTCGAGGACTGAGATTGGGAAATTCTGGTCTAAAACATTTCTTCCCCATGCTAATGAGTTCTAGTAGTTGTGGATAATGAAATAAAAAATCTTTACGAAACTATTTCACTGCTAAAGGCCTGTTTTGGCAGTGATAGGTAGGTAGATTATTTGATGCTGTCTAGGAAGCATTAGTGTTTACACAAGAAATGTGGTCACATGCTTTTTGGAGTATCTACAAAAATGGTTTGAGCAATCATATCGCAAAAAGTTTTGGTTCTAAATTTGGCCAAAGAAAAGCAAGACCACCACTGCAGAGCAAATGGGTGGATGCAAATGGGTGCATTACATGTAGCTGAATGTAATTTGTGCCTAATAGAATATCCAACCACACCCTAACCCTACCCACAACTCTATCCCTCCACCCCATTAGATCCACAGAGGGGGAGCTGGAAGTCGTGCTGGAAGAGGTGGGGGAATTCGTGGAGCTGGAAGAGTTGGGGCAGTCGTGGCCTAATGCTTAGAGAGTCGGACTTGTAACCCAAAGGTCACGGGTTTGTGTCTCAGGGAATTGCTGTAATCCTGCAGGGATTGTCGGTGGGGGGAGTGAATTACCAGCGCTCTCTCCACCCTCAATACCATGACTGAGGTGAGACCCTTGAGCAAGGCACTGAACCCCCAACGGCTCCCTAGGCGCCGCAGAATTGGCTGCCCACTGCTCCGGGTGTGTGTGTGTGTGCGTGTTTGTTCACTACTTACTGCTGTGTGTGTGTGTGTGTGCACTTGAATGGGTTAAATGCAGAGTACAGATTCCTTTTTTAAGAAGTCATTTCACTCTGTAGTAAGTACAACTTGAGGTAATTGCCAGAAGCAAACTTCTTATTTATTTCTGACAAATACATAATGCTAAATAATCAGGCATATATTGTTAAATAATCATATATACAAAATAGGCAATAAATAGGCTTGTAAATATTTATACAAGCAGAAGAAACAGATTGAAGACTAAAATATAGTTATCAGAGTTCACAGATTTATGTTGTCAAGCTATTTATTTTGAGTGGCTCTTCCCATGATGGCTTTTTTAGTGTTTCTCTCTGGATGTAAAAGGATGATGTAGCACTTTGGGGCAAAAATGGCCACCAGTAATCCAAAACTAGAAGCTAAAATGGCAAAAGTCTCCACAGCCACTGCATATTTCCCTGGTGAACTCACATATGCTGGAACAAATGCAATCCACACAGCACAGAAGATTAACATGCTAAAAGTGATGAACTTAGCTTCATTAAAATGATCTGGAAGGTTTCTTGCCAGGAAGGCTAACAGGAAGCTTACTGCTGCCAGGAGGCCAATGTATCCCAGAAGCATAGAAAAACCAGCCACTGAACCAACAGCACATTCATATACTATTTTAGAGTTAATATACTGACTGTTTTTATAGGGTGTTGGGGATGCAGTAGTTAACCAGACTGTGCAAATCACAACCTGGAGGGCAGTTAGTGCCATGACTGTGCCTCTTTGTTGAGCTGCTCCAAACCATTTCATTGCATTTTTACCTTCAGGCCGGGATGACTTAAACACGGCTATTACCACCATAGTCTTGACCAGGATGCTGGAGACGCACAGGACAAAGCTTATGCCAAATGCAGCATGTCTTAACTGACATGTCCATAACTGCGGCCGGCCAATGAACAGCAGCACACACAGAAAACACAGTTTGAGTGACAACAGCAGCAGGAAGCTAAGCTCTGAATTGTTGGTGCGTACTACAGGAGTGTTACGATGATGACAGAAGATGACCATTACAAGAGCACAGAAGCATGAGCCGAGTAGGGAAGCAGTGGTCAGAGAGATGCCCAGAGGTTCCTCGTAGGATAGAAACTCTACCTCTTTCGGGACACACTGATCTTTATTTGGATTGGACCAGAACTCATCTGGACATGGTGTGCACTCAATAGAATCTGTGATAAAACAAAGTTTAAGAGAAAATTCTCTTTCAAGTTGTATTAACATTTTGGAATAGATTTCTACCTGTTGTATTAGAAATCTCTCCATCTCCACATGGCAGGCAGTCATAACAGCAGATGGGAAGGCTTTTTTTCCTGGCTCTTCTGGTGCCAGGGGGGCAGCTCTCACTGCACACAGAATGTGGGGGCTAAGGGGTACAATATCTGTTGTCATTCTTATTAGTAGTATGTGTGTCCCCACAGGGATTGTAATACCAGTGATTTTTGACATTGTGGTGACATTTTTTTATTATTATTTTTTGGTTCCCATGAGGAAAACAGCTTATAAGTTTTTGTGAGGGGTATGTTTACGGGTAGGGTTATGTTTAGGGGATACAAAGTGCAGCTGTATAATATAAAAATAATTATGTCTATATAATGTCCCCATGGAAACCAGTGTGTGTGTGCGTGTGTGTGTGTGTGTGTGTGTGTGTGTGTTTTGATTCAGTGCATACAAGACTTCATAATAGCCAAATCAAGGATGAATATATGCTACAATATACCTGTAGTTTTGAAAGGATTAAATTAAAACATTATTTACTTTTTTGTTTTCAAAGTTCCAGAACATTGCATCCTCATCCAGTGTGAGCACCCTCCCTTCTGTAGCCCCTTCATTCACCACACCAACTGTGCTGACCCTTATTGCACCATCTGGATTTGGCTGCCAGTTCATCACATCATAGATGGCCAGAGCATCTCCATTCTCATCAAATGACACATGATCCCCAAAACCTGTGGTGAAGTTCACTTTTTGTAGGTAATGAACTACCTGTACAGGTTACAGACAGGATATGTGTAATATGTATTTCTATATTGTGAATAAACATGTAGATTTTTTTTTCTGTACCTGCCAGGGCTGAAGGTTTATTATATCAGCACAGCTGTTCCCACTGAATGGTCCTCTCCCCTCCTCACACTGCATCAGGTCATGAAGCGCATGTGCCAGGGCAAAAACTGCTTTATACGCATTATAAGAGGCCCTCAGCTCTGATACATCAGTGTATGGTGTGTCTGTGCTCCTCAGATCTTCTTGCCCTGTACACACCTTTCTTTCCCCCTCTACCCCTATCTTTCTGCCTCCGGTCTCAAAATTGCACGCAAACATTTTCTCCCAGAAGATTCTTACCATATTGTTTCTTGGATTGCTGTCAGGACGAAGGTAATACAGGAATTCACGAAGTCCCTGGATCTCTCCACGCCTGATAGCGATACCCAGTGTGCCCCCCAGAAAGGGCAAGAGACGCTGAGTGTGAAATACCGGTGAGGTGGCCCAAGCTTCACTTGCAATCCATTGCCTGCCTGTTACATTTTGCAATGCCACCTCATCCATCAATGGTAACAAGTAGGCTTCTGTGGAGAACACCACCACCACTCTAGCTGTAGAGGCCTGAATCACTGCCAATATATTGTGAATATCTCTACGGTTATTATCACGAGGTAGCATTTCAGAAAAGTCAACACACCCTCCAAATAGCTGCACATCTTGGTGGAATGACTGAGAGGCATGGATACCATAGTCGTCATCACTGTAGAGCAGACCAACCCAAGTCCATCCAAAATGCTTTAAGATCTGAACCATAGCCCGCACCTGGAAGGCATCACTAGGGATTGTTCTGAAGAAAGAGGGGTACTTTTTCCTGTCACTCAAACAGGAGCAGGTTGCAAAGTAGCTAACCTTATAGAAGAGACATATATGAGCAGCAATTTTTTTTTCTGTGCATTATGAGATTTCTCACTCATGCAGTTGAGAAAAAAATATTATATGCAGTCTTTAAAGTTTTATATATTAAAATCAAACAATAACAAAACTGTAGCAGTACACATTTTACAGTTTTTATTATTATTATTTTAATCTTGAAAATGTTATATTCACACTTACCATAGGCACTTTAAACAGCCCCAGTACACTGGAGATTGCAATTGAGTGAGTAGATCCAGGATCTCCCACAACAGCAATCACTGGTGGTGGGCCGGCACAGTTTACGTTGGAGAAGGACTCCTCTGTCCCACTAACCAGAGCTGTGGCAGCTCTGAATGCCACTCCCAACTTCACACAGTTGTCATAGAGATAGTAACCAAGAGTGATGTTAGGAAGCAGGTTTGGATTCTTATTGATCTCATCTATTGCAAAGACCATAGTCTGAGCCTGCTGGAAACTTGCCATATCAAACCTATAAAAATCAAGAAAATATATGATACGATAGTTTTTTTTTTTTTATTTAAGAAATCCTCCTTAGGTAAATTATATACTCTTTATTGAATTTATAGAAACTGATTTTGATGCAGCTGTCTGCCAAAAAGCTGCTCTAAATGAAGCAACTAACTGAATAATAATTTTAAAAAAAAGAAAGGAAGCAAGGAAATTATTAATAACAAAACAGTCAAACAGCTTTTTCCTTTAGTTTTCTTCATTTTATCTTTTATAGGACTCACTGCTCACAGTATGGAGGTTCTGGCTCTTTTCTGAAGCTCAGCTCTGGGAAAACTGTGAGGAAATGAACTTCAAACAGGCCTCCAATTATAAGATCTCCATCCTGGAACATCCCATTCAACTTGAAGTGTCCCTGGAGCTGGCAGATGCCTGAACGAAGGACTGAAGCTGAGATACAGTTAAAGGACAGATATAAGCAGATTTTAAGAGTGATCCACATCTCTATCTATCTCCTTCTACCCACATGAGGGCCAGCTAGATATTTATAATAAATACTGTGTGGGTGTTGCTTAAAAAAAAAAAAAAACAGTTGGTGCCAAGTGGACCTCCCAGGAAATCAGAAGATACCTTTTACCTTTTATATTTAAATTATAGTTTGATGAATGGCAACTTAAATATGCCACTTGTTTTAGTCTTTGCTGTCATTGCATTACTGATGAGCTCATACAACTGTTGACTAATGGTAAAATTAGTCACCGTTTTTCCATTTTACATATCATATTGTAGATAGATCAGACACAATTAGACAGGTGTATTCCTACCTTTCTAGATTTCCCTCTAGATGGCAGTATATTCCTAGATATTGAATTGAATTGAATTTGTGTTTGCCCAATAATGTTAATTATTTACAGAATATATATATTCTCCTCAGAAATTACACTAAAATGTTAAGAAATATTAATGAATTGCTAACAACTAGATTTCAGTGAATAGCATTATTAGTAGCTTTGTAGTTATAACACAAATTTGGGGCACACAGCCATTTCATAGTAGGTGTATAGTTTAACAGAAAACATCACATAGCAACCACTCTTTATTTATAATCTTACGGTTTCATTAGATGACCACATGAGTCAGTAGATTTTAGATTATTAAAATTATGGGTGTTACATTGTTGGGCTCTGAGGGGATTACCATCATTGTATTTGATTCTGTTGTGGTTTCCTGGAAAGCCTGTTATCATGTACACATTGGCTTGATAAGAGTAATATTTATTTTCATAGTCTGTTCTATTTGAATACAGATTTGCCACTGTTAGCGTATGGTGCCAGTGTTTCTTTGGCCTACTGTAGTAGTTTCAACTGAATCCAGCATTCAGTATTAATGATACCTTTTAGGCTTTTATCAGCAATGTTCTGACCTTGTATTAATGTCACCCTGGACAACCAAAAGCAAACTACCAGGTATACAGTATTTAGTTAAATTTAAAGGGGCACTGGAAGTTAAATATAATATATTCATGGTGCATTTGCTATTTTGGTCTGCACCAAGAAAAACTAAAAACTTAGAAGTCTTGTCATATGAATGAACATCTATGCATGACTGTAGATGTTTTAGTCTCATTTTATTATATTAGTTACTAGAGGATTCACATCTCATGAATAAGCTTTTAGCTGGCCCTGGCTATTTCATATGATTCATATTATTTATCTATTCATTCATTCATTCATCTATTTATGTATATATGTCAATGGAAATCAGTGAATTTATGAAATAATCTACAATCAATCTCAAAATTATTCATTTGTATATTTTAAAAATGAATACAATAAATTTGCGTGTGCTTGTTTGTAATGTGTATTGTTTATTCTGTTTATTCAAGTGAAACAAAGACACTATCTGATATGCTTATCAGTTGGAGGTTTTCACAGCATGTAAATCTATTTATTTTGTTTAGCTCTTCCCATTATGGCTTTTTTAGTGTTTCTTTCCGGGTGTAAAATAATGATGTAGCACTTTGGGGCAAATATGGCCACCAGTAATCCAAAACTTGAAGCCAGGATAGCAAATATCTCTACAGCCACTGCATATTTCCCTGGTGAGCTCACATATGCTGGAACAAATGCAATCCACACAGCACAGAAGATCAACATGCTAAAAGTGATGAACTTTGCTTCATTAAAATTATCTGGAAGGTTTCTTGCCAGGAAGGCTAACAGGAAGCTTACTGCTGCCAAAAGTCCAATGTATCCCAGCAGCATTGAAAAACCAGCCACTGAGCCAATAGCACATTCATAGACTATAATAGACCTGATATATTGGCTGTTTTTATGAGGTGTTGGAGAGGCAGTTAATAACCAGATTGCACATATCACAACTTGGAGGGCTGTTAGGACCAGAACTGTGCATCTTTGTTGAGCTGCTCCAAACCATTTCATCGCACTTGTACCTTCTGGTAGAGATGCCTTGAACACGGCTATTACTACCATAGTCTTGACCAGAATGCTGGAGACGCACAGGACAAAGCTTATGCCAAACACAGCATGTCTTAACTGACATGTCCACAACTGTGGCTGGCCAATGAACAGCAGCACACACAGAAAACACAGTTTGAGTGACAACAACAGCAGGAAGCTGAGTTCTGAATTGTTTGAACGTACTACAGGAGTTTTGCGGTAATGAGCAAAGATGACTATCACAAGAGCACAGAAGCAGGTGCCAAGCAGGGCCACTGTGGTCAGAGAGATGCCCAGAGGTTCCCCATAGGACAGAAACTCCACTTCTTTAGGGATGCAATGATCTTTTACTGGGTTGGACCAGAAATCATTTGGACATGCTATGCACTCTGTGGCATCTGTGCTTAAGAAAGAAACAGAAAAAGATAAAAGGCACAACGAAGTGAGTTAATAGTTATAGTTACATTTTATTGCTTTATTTTCAGAGCATAAAAATGATATATTTTACTATTTCTCACCTGTTGTATTAGAAATCTCTCCTTCTGCACATGGCAGGCAGTCAAAACAACAGACAGGAAGGCCCTTCCTTGTGGCTCGCCTGGTGCCTGGGGGGCAGCTCTCACTGCACACAGACCTTGGGGGCTGAAAAAGACAGCAACTGTTGTTATTCAGGCAAGCACTGATATGTCTCTATTGTGTTTGCATGATCTGATGATGGTCTTGGGAATACACGACACTATTATTTATTTACACTTCATTATTGTTTTATTTTAAATATTTAAATAGTAATTTGCACAAAATATGGCATTTAAGATAAAACGATAAGTACTTTGTTTGTTTCAAAGTTCCAGTATATTGCTTCCTCATCAAGTGTCAGCACCTTTCCTGTTGCTGCCCCTTCATTTACCACACCAACTGTGCGGACAACTACTGATCCATCAGAGCTCGGCTGCCAGCTCAGTACATCATAGATGGCCAGAGCATCTCCATTCTTATCAAATAACACATGATCCCCAAAGCCTGTGGTGAAGTTCACTTTCTGTAGGTAGTGAACCAGCTGTACAATTTGTAGACAGGACAGTTGTTATATGTTTATCTGAAATTTGAATTAATATAGAGCACAGCATATTTTGCATTTCCACATTCAGCTCTTCTATATGCCTGGAGAGAATCTTGACTATAACTGTGTGTCTTACCTGCCAGGGTTTCAGGTTGGTTTTATCAGCACAGCTGTTCCCACCAAATGGTCCACTACCCTCCTCACACTTCATCAGGCCATGAAATGCATGTGCCAGGGCATAAACTGCCTTATAGACATTGTAAGAGGCCCTCAGCTCTGATACATCAGTGTATGGTGTGTCTGTGTTGCTCAGGTCCTCTTGCCCTGAACATATTTCCCCCCCCTCTCTGCCTTCAGTGTCAAAATTGCACCCAAACACGTTCTCCCAGAAGATTCTCACCATATTGTTTTGTGAGTTGTTGTCAGGACGAATGCGTAGCAGAAAGTTTCCAAGCCCCTGAATTTCTCCTCGTCGGATGGCAATACCCAGTGTACCCCCTAAGACAGACTTAAATCGTTGATCAAGAAGCACAGGTGAGGTGGCCCAAGCCTCACTAGCAATCCATTGTCTGCCTGTGACATTTTTCAACAGCATCTCATCAACTACGGGCAACAAATAGCTTGAGGTGGAAAATACAACCACCACATTTGCTGTGGAGGCCTGAATGACTCCAACTATGCGTTGAATTTCCTTGTGGTTGTTATCATTGGGCAGTATCTCAGAGAAGGCCACACACCCTCCAAACTGCTGCACATCCTGGTGGAAGGATTGAGCAGCATTGATTCCATAATCATCATCACTGTAGAGCAGACCAACCCACGTCCATCCAAAATGCCTCAAAATCTGGATCATAGCCCGCACCTGGAAGGCATCACTGGGGATTGTTCTGAAGAAAGAGGGGTACTTTTTCCTGTCACTCAAACAGGAGCAGGTGGCGTAGTAGCTAATCTAAATAGGAGAATGGAGAGCAGAGACAGAGAGATGCGAGAAAAGTTAACCTAACGTCATCAGTGCTAAAGCCATTGTGTTAACTTTATTTATTTATTGGTTTGAAGAAATACATTTGTGATAATTCAACACAATGTTCAGCTATTTTTACTGAACATGTGATTACAACATAGTATATATCCAAATATAATGTTATTAAAACAAATAATAATAAAATTATTAATTAAAAAAAAAGGTTGCAGAAGAGATGGACTGATATACGGTTTACCGGTGTCTCTTACCATAGGGAGTCGAAACAGCCCCAGGACACTGGAAATTGCAATAGAATGAGTAGAACCTGGATCACCTATGATTCCAATCACTGGTGGTGGGCCTTTGCAGTTGAGGTCAGAGACGGTCTCCTCTGTCCCACTAACCAGAGCTGTAGCACCACGGAATGCCACTCCAAGCCTTAAACAGTTGTCGTAGATTTGGTAACCAAGCGTGATGTTAGGCAGCAGGTTGGGATTGTTATTAATCTCATTGATAGCAAAAACCATTGTTTGTGCCTGCTGGAAGCTTGTCATATAGAAGCTGAAGAAGACAATACAAATGAAATTAGATCATTAACTACAATAATAATAATAATAATAATTATATATATATATATGTGTGTGTGTGTGTGTGTGTGTGTCCCTGGACCACAAAAGCAGTCATAAGGGTCATTTTTTTAAAATTGAGATTTATACATCAGAATATGAATTTAAACATACTGAAAGTATGCTTTACATTGATGTATGGTTTGTTTAGATAGGAGAATATTTGGCTGAGGTACAAGTATTTCAAAATCTGGAATCTGGGGGTGCAAAAAAAAAAATAATCTAAAATTGAGAAAATCGCCTTTTAATGTTGTCGAAATTAAGTTCTTAGGAATGCATATTACTAATCAAAAATTAAGCTTTGATATATTTGCGGTAGGAAATTTACAAAATATCTTCACGGAACACATATGCATACATTATACACATACACACACACACACACACACGCACACATATACACATACATATATATATATATATATATATATATAAAACATATATTACATATGCAGTGAATGATTTCAGTCCTGTAACCCATCATGTAATATGATATCAGTTGCTTATACTAAATTATCATCGACATTTTAGTGCCTGTCAACATAAAAAAAAAGCTATTCTATTTTCCAGTTATTGCCAGTTATATTAGATTTCCTTCAGTGTGTATGGTCCTGACTCACAGCTCACAGTGTGGTAGTTTTGGCTCTGCTCTAAAGCTCAGCTCTGCAAATGCTTTGAGGTACTGAACTTCAAAGAGACCACCAATGAGAAAGTCTCCATCCTGGTACATCCCATTCAGCTTGAAGTGTCCTTGTAGCTTACAGGTACCTGATCTGGCCATCAAAACTACAGAGATATAATTACAAGACAGGAGCAAACAACTATACAGAATTAACCACATCCCTCTCTCTTTTTCTGTTTATGTCACTTTTCACTCAGCTCACTCATTCATTATAACGATTGTATGCGGCACATTTTTATAGAGCAGGTGGTGCCACTGGCCTCTCTGGAAATGAGGACGTCATCTTTGTCATTCTGGGGACCTTGAACTCCACCAAGTATGACATTATTAATTAATCATTATAAAACAGAATATTAACAATGTTTTAACTTTTTAATTATCCTAAGGTCTGCCTCATACAACATGTGCTGTATTTAGAGATCATACTGTAGAAAATGAGAGATTAGATTTTTTTTTTTTTTATAAAGACGTCATTTACGAAAACCAATTACACAATTTTTTTTTCAAAGCACATACATTTCTCAGCTAAATTTAAAACTTTTCCACAATCTTGTATATACTACAATCTCATAAAATCTTGAACATATCTGAATGTTTTTACACTTACGTTGCTGTGTTACATTGTAGATTGTTGAATCTGCATTTGAATATTGTCACCTTGGATTTGTGTGTGAATAGCTGTTTGGCTGTTTGGAATGGAAATCTAAGAAAAAAAATATAGTGCTTTTATGTTTAGTGTTTAGAAATTGTATAAATCACAATTATATCTGTGTGTCTGTTGAAAAAAAAAAAAAGAGAGACACATCTGACTCATAAATGATTGAAAATCTTTAATCTGACATCTAGATGGCATTTGTGTACTTGAAAGATCTGCCTAATCCTCCTGTGGTTATTACAGAAGCTATGAGCATTCCCCATTCCCCATTCTTTTCTTAGTGCTAATTACTAAGATTGTTGTGTGATGTGGCACAGTTCATGAGCCAAACAGTATTACTAAAGTAGCTGACTATGCCCCCTGCGTGAACTTGTTGAGACCCCGGGGAACTCAGTGTAATCTCCATCTCTAATTCTTTTTCTTTTAGGTTTGTTCAGTTTCGAGATAATTAAAGATATCAGCTATTCAAGGGGTATTCAAACTTACATCATTCTTCATCATAATAAACCTTATTAAAAGTATGTGTGTGAGAAACACAGGAACTATTAATAAAAAAATAATTCCAGTTCGAATATAGTCCCAGAGCCCACACAGTCTTTATTATAATCAGGGGTGGATCTATAAAATTATTTGTAGAGTGGCAAAGGGGTGGCATAAGAACCACTAGCTTGTTTTCTTGTGGAGTTATGGCCTGACATAAATATGAATATGCAAAACAGTAGCATCACCACAAAGTAATCATCTACACTGCTTAAAAATAATTACAAATACATAACGAAATGTCAATATCCAGGGCACCAAGTCAAGATACTGTATATTAAACACATCAACAGATTCTGAATGTCTCTGAGAATATGAGAATAGGTCTATCATTACTACATGGAGAATACCAGTAGTTTACTAGTTTTAATATTACATAGGCTGCTTGGATGATATATAAATCACAAGTTTTAGTGCATCAAGTTTAATTTGCTAACATTAGAAAGAAATGCTGAAATATCAAAGCACTGAGACTGGATAAGTTTTGCAAACAATGTTTAAAAGTTTCTGTTATTATCTGCATCTTGATGTTATGGAAGGCCAACAAGAACCCCTAACAACCACCAAGAAGCTAGCTTAGCAATGCATACTGGGTGCCATACATTGATACATTAATCAGCTAGTTACCTAAACATGCTTTGTTAGAAATGTGCACTGTGTGTGTACTTACCAAATAGGATATAACAGTGCAAACTGATAGCGATGGAATTAAAAAATAAAAATAAAAAAAACCCGGATAGCAACATCAAGCACCTTGTCTGTTTGTTTGTTTATTTGTTTTGAAGACCAGAATTCAATACGCAAAGTGCATTAAACATAGCTTGATAGCTTATGTGCCCCTCCATCTCCACCCCACCATTCTTCCTAATTTGATTCATATGCAACATAAAATATGTTTGACCTGATTGTACCTGATGTATGAAACCTAAAAACAAACAAAAAAAATAATTCAGCCACCATCCAGCCACAGGCGGACATCAGACAGGAGGGCCAATCGAAGAGGAAGAGGTGCAGGGTCTGCCCATCTGCCAAAGACAGAAAAGTTAGCAGCTGGTGTTTCCAGTGCACCAGGTCTGTGTGCAAGGAGCACAAATGTGTAGTCATTTGTGAGGCTTGCAAGCACTGCGCTGGCACTGTACCCATGTGATTTTATTTGGTTAATTTTATTTTATTTTACTTGGTCACATTTACTACAATTTACTACAGTTAGACTACAGTTCAATTTTAGTGTTATCGGTTATCAGTGATGTGTATGTTATGTGTGACAAAGTGGCAAATTGGGGCAAAGTGTTGCTATAAATAACTGCTAACATGATTATTTTGGTAACACTTTACATTAAGATTCCCTTTATAAAGGGTTTACAAAGGTGTTCATAAATGACTAATAACTCATTTACAAATGCATTATAAATCATTGATAAGCAGTTATAAATGCATGAATAAAAAGGGTGATTTTAATGCAGTACCTGCCAAATAGCGAGCCATTTTTAACTTTCATGTTATAAATGCATAATAAATACATTTATTAATACTTATTTTACTCAAAACCAGATTCCTGATTTATTTCATGATGCAGTAAAAAGTTACTATTATAGCAAGACTGAAGGGTGATGTATTTATGGTTTTCTCATTTATGTCTCATGACTTGTGTCACTTTTCTTACAATGTTTCTTACCAGAATCTACTGTTTAATTTACCCATGTTTTTTTTTTTTTTGGGTCATCACCATGACTTGATGAGATATTACTATTGAAAATTTTTATTCAAATATTACCTGTGAACCTTAATGTAATGAACCATTTATTAATGATTTATAAATGTTAACCTCTGAAAGTGCACCTTAATGTAAATCTGTGAACCATTTATTAATGAGCTATAAACGTTAATAACATCTAAAAGTGAACCTTAATGTAAAGTGATTACTTGTGGACCATTTATTAATGAGCTATAAACGTTAATAACCTGTGAAAGTGCACCTTAAATGTAAAGTTAACATTTGTGAACCATTTATTAATGAGCTATAAACGTTAGTAACCTTTGAAAGTGAACCTTAATGTAAAGTGAACACTTGTAAACCATATATTAATCAGTTATAAAAGTTAATAATCTGTGAAAGCGAACCTTAATGTAAAGTGAACACCTGTTAACCATTTATTAATGACCATATTAATGAGTTATAACATGACATTACAACGCTTAACACAAATAATGCTTAATGTCGCTTAAGGTACCAAGATAGTGATAAAGACAAAATTGTACAGCATACTTTGCGATATGCACATAAGCCCAACATGTGAATGCAATGTTTTAATTTACACGTTAAGTGTTTTCCTGTTTAATGCACCGAGACAGTGATATTAAAAGACCACATTCTGTACACACCTTACTAATAAAGCATACTATGTGCAGAAAACAAAAAAACAACTGATGACCTACAATATGAACTTTAAATACTCTGTCTTAATGCGTAAGCATTTTCTTCATTACAATTTTCTAAAGGAAAACGCTTTGCGTGTATTTAAACAAGTTATGTTAATATTCTGGGCTCATCTGCATGTCTTTTACCATCACTGTCTTACTACATTAAACCAGCATTTTAAAATGCTACAGATCTGTTCACAAGCAATGATTTATAATGCATTTGTAAGTGAGTTATTAGTCATTTATGAACACTTTTATAAACCCTTTATAAAGGGAACCCTAATGTAAAGTGTTAACATTATTTTAACAAAATGTAAAAATATTTATTCTTTTGTTTTATCACACATTGATTGGCCATTTTTGACCCATGTGTGTAAACTTGATATAGTAACACAAAACTAAACTAAATTAAAATAATAATTTGTTTTAATTGAAAACAAGATATTTAGAATATTCTAATTCTAATTCTAATATTCTAATTCTAATTCTAATTCTAATTCTGGATAATACAATTCATAGATCAGGGAATATTAAATGCTGAAATAAACTGATTTCAAAAGATGAAACCAAATGCATGAAATAACATAGAAACTGAATATAGGTCATATTAGACCCATGTTGTCTGAGTATGTGTGCAGTAGGTTTTATCATTGAAATATATGTAAATATTCCAACCAAGACGCAATTACACCAGTGGTTCCTGAAGAGACAATCTTTCACGAAAGCATACAAGTTTAAAATTGCTTAGACCAGCTGAAATTGAACACATGCTGATTCTAATTGCATGTGTTCATTGTCTTCTCTTACTAAGTTTTTGGCACATTGCTGCTACGTGATCAACGGACCACAGCAAAGAGTTACCTTGTTTGCTCTCCTCCAGCAGGAACCACAATCTCTTACAACTTCTCCTGTCTTCTCCAACATTGTCATTGCGGTAAGGAAGTTCTCTGCTGATGGAAAAAGCCTTTAGGTTACGACTATAACTGTGCTTCTCTGAGAGGGAATGAGATGAGAGTCTGAAAGCTTTGAGAATGCCTCTGCATGACTGTGTCCTGAAGCATGTATGAAATCAGTCCAATGGAATGGCGAGATGTCACAACCTAGAGACGTTTCCCTTCAATGGAACTCGCATCGCATCAGAATGCTTTGAGAACAGCAATACCCACTCCGTCATGCTGACAAATGTCTGTCTAGTCTGAAATCATGGTGAGCACAGCTAAGTAAGGTTGGGTATCGTTTGGGTTTTTTACGATACCGGTGCCAAATCGATACTTTTAAAACGATACCAGTGCCTAAACGGTGCCTGAACCGATACTTTTAAAAAAATAAAAATTAAATAAATACCCAAAATAGGATGGATTGGCCATTATTGAGCGCTATAAACACATTTAATGTCTGTTTCATTCATACTGGACGCCAGAGGGCGCCCTCACATAGAAACTCCACATGTGCATCACAGAAGGAATAGGACTCAGGAAATCCCTATACTCTTTGCTAATATGGACAAAGGCATTGCTATCGCTGTAACTGAGTAAACAGAAGATATAAACGTTTTGAATGATAAAACAAAGACAATAAACACTCGACTGCGACAATGTATAGTTTATCTGTGTTATTCAGGCCATCTTTGGTATTTTCATCATAATTAAGTATATTTATAATCCAGTGCTAATCGACATAGTCTTTTTACCATATGCTTTTTACAGTATAACATATTTTCTGCCTCATTCTTTGACAAGAAGCCACATCAGATCACAAAAGGAAGCAGCTGTGGAGTAAAAACATTATAGTGTTCTCTTTTGTTGGACAACAGGTTTAGAAACGCTTCTCATTGCAAGTCATTACAAGGGGAGCTTAGCTTTAGGCATTTTAATTTAAGAATGTTTAGCTTAGCTAGCTAACGGTATCTACCTGCTGCCATCAGAGCAAGTGTGATGTGTCGTTCGTGAACAAGCCGGCTCTAAGAGCCGATTCTTTGTAGCAAACGAGAAGAGCCGACTCCCGTTGGGGAGAGCCGAATCTTCAGCCAGAACCTTCTATTTTAGGCCAATTTAGCAATTGTGAATGATTTGTGTGTTGGTAAGCAATTTTTTATTTAGTATTTTCATAAAAGCCTTATTGTCTATGGGCTGATCACATGGGAGGACAGACTAGGATCATACCATTATGTGAAAGAAGGAATGGGGACACAAGCTCTGAAGATAGCAAGTGTAGTGGTACAGGCCAAGTACACAGAGCGACAGAGAGAGACGGGGGAGCCGGACTATTTAAACATATACAGTCTATGATTTAAACGCAATGAGTTGGTTAAGGTAGGAAGACACTGCATTGTTGCAACATCGGTCCCTTCAGAGAGAGTCTTCTCAAAAACAGGACAAATAATCATAGAGAGGAGAAATCGCATCAGCACATCCAAGCTGAGGCATCTGATATTTCTGAATGCCAACCTGCACTAAAGACTAAAGTGTCTTAATGTTAAGACTTTTGCCTTTATTTATTTGTTTGCTGTGGTTGCTGCGGTTCTGTGTTCAATTGTTCAATTACATTTTTATTAAAATGTTAAATAATAGTATCAGTGTATTTTTGTTTTATACCGAAAAAAAAAAATCATAAAAATAAGGCTTTTAAGAAAACACTGAATAAAACATTGCTTACCAACACACAAACCATTCACAATTGTTAAATTGGGCTAAAATAGAAGGCTCAGAGTGATCCTAAATAAAGAGCCATTTGGGAGCCGGCCCTTCTAAGGGAGCCGAGCCAAAGGAGCCGAATCTTTGAAAAGAGCCGAACTTACCATCACTAGTATGAAAGCGGCTGAATGTTTTCTTGACAAGTTTTCTTCCGGAGATCAATACACCGGAGGAGTCTAGTACGGTGACTGTGAAGTGCAAAACAAATCACAATTCTGAAAACAAAATAACAAATTACAAACGCAAATGCAAGTCTAAACAACAAAATTATTTCGAAAACACAACAACAATTCAGAAAACATTATAACAAGTAAGAAAACACAATGACAAATTCGAAAACAAAATAAGTCGGAAAACACAACGACAAATCCGAAAACAAATTAACAAGTCAGAAAACACAACGACAAATCAGACAAACCGG
>NW_015556363.1:14148-18985 GCF_001515605.1 Sinocyclocheilus anshuiensis | reverse complement strand
GAAAGTAAAGCGGCAGCCCCTCGCGGACGACTGCCGCACACAAAACACAAAATGAAGTCCAGGCCTGGTCTTCTGTCGTCTTTCACTGTCGTAACTCCTCCTTTTATCCTTCCGGAGCTCCTCCGTGGGACTCGAGACTGGTGAGTGGTGCAGGTGTCGCTCATTATCAATTACTCCACCGGCCTCGCTCCGTTCCCACGGCTCTCGGCCCCGCCCCACTCGTCACATACCCCCATCGCCCCTCGCAGGCCAGGGGGTACTCCCGAGACTGCGCTCTACGGCCCCCCTCCCCCCTCCGGGGGAGCCAATCACGGCGGCTGCGGCGTACCTGGGGGTAAGGACAGACGAGGCGAGAGAAAAGGAGACGGAAGGATGAGGAGACAGATACGAGAGAGGGGAGAGAGGAAAAGAAAAAAAAGAAAAAATGATCGGTCCGGTTCCCGGACACACTGCAGCTTGATCCTCAACCGGCTGAGGGGCTCTCATTCGCGGTGCCATGCGATGATACTGGACATCGTTGGTGGACGGCCCACCGCTCCTCCGCCTCCTGGCGGACGGCGATGGCTCCTCCTATTGAGGGCAGCCGGCAGCGAGTCCCCCGTTCCCTGCTCCTCCCCAATCATGGCGGATGGCAGCAGGCTCCGGCCTCCTGGCGAACGGAGCCGACTCCTCCGCTCCCTCTCGGATGGCAGCCACCCCTCCTCAACCCAGGAGCGCGGCAGCGAGCTCTCCGTCCCACCTCGTCTTCCATCACTCCAGTACCCCCGCCTCGGGCAGCCACCGGCGGTCTCTCCACTTGTTCCTGCTGCCCGATCTCCTCAGCACCGCGATCCCCCTCAGCAGCGAGGGCTCTCTGACAGCGTGTCCCTCCTTCCTACTGGGTTCCGGCACCAATGTAACAATGTTTGTAGATCCGGGAAGAAGGAGGCGTTTATTAAACTTTAATAAAATAAACAAACACAAAGTAAAGCGGCAGCCCCTCGCGGACGACTGCCGGACACAAAACACAAAATAAAGTCCAGGCCTGGTCCTCTCTCATCCAACACCTCCTTTTATCCTTCCGGAGCTCCTCCGTTGGACTCGCTCCGTTCCCCCGGCTCTCGGCCCCGCCCCTCTCGTCACACTCGCGTTACTACAAAGATATGTTGGATTTGTAGTATTAGAGCTTTCCGACTTGCGTTTGTGAATTTTCTCAGTCGAGAAATTATTTTTCACGTGCGGTGCCTATGATCCTTACGTCCGTTTCGGAGAACAAATATTTCAAACGATCGCTCAAGCATTTAAGTGGCACCAAAATCTGCACTATATTGGCACCGGGTTTCGGTAACAAATCCTACAGCTAAGACAGAAGCACCTGAGAGCCTGGAGTGGTACCCAGTTCTAGATTGTAAAATCTAATATATGTGAGTGGAGAGGACCAGCCTGCCACATCACATACATCTTGCAGGGAAACCCCTAAAAGAAAGGCTTTAGAAGCCACCATACTTCTGGTCCAGATACCTAAACGGGGGAGGGCAGAAATCTTTCAGTGTAAACTGGCCTCAGGTGCAGAAAAGCTTTCACCATGCCTGGTGCAAGTTCTATGCATGAAGGTGCAACTGACAAGGCTTGAAAGTCTCCTATCTTTACAGAGACTAAATTGACAAAATAAACTCTGTCTTCATTTTAGAAACTTCTCAGGGACTTAGAAAGCCCTTCCAAGACCATGGCCAAATCTCATGCGGGGAACCTAGTGTGAGTTGCAGGCCTCAGCATCAAAGCACCTTGGAGGAAAGGGGCATGGTAAGCAGCTATGGCCACCACGTACACCTGAGGGGGTCAACCCTGCGGAGAGCCGTCCCTGCAGGAACTCCAGAACTGAACCAACCAGGCAGTTAACTGGGACCAACTGATGATTTATGGACCATTAAGTGAACAGAGCCCACTTCCAGGGTACAGTTTACCTCTGGAGTGGAATATGGTGTCAACAACCTCAAAAAGTTGAGAGACCAGAGTCTATGAATTAGGCCCCATCAGAAACACGATGTCTGCTCATGATCGCGTTTAAGACCATGAGGGTTGCATCCATTGTAAGCATAAGCGACGACAGGGAGCTCCCAACACAGGGTCTTGGGACAGGAACCAAGGCTTCTTCCACATGACTAAGGCACAAAGGCATCGCCGAGTGACCTTGATCATGAAAAATGGGTTGCCCCTCGGGGAAAGCCCATTGACTCATGAGCCACCACTGCAAAGGTCTTATGTACAGCATGCGAAAATATGTAATGTTGGATGCTACTGCCATCAGGCCCAGCAGCCTCTGGAACTGTTTTACAGTGTGTGACTGGCCTATCTTCACACTGTTCATAGCTGTGGAAGTCAAGTAATATGAGCAGAAGACAAATATGCCTGCATTGTTGTTGAAACCCATAAAACATCAATACAAGTGGTTCTCTGTACAGGAGAAAAAACACCCTTCTTGGCATCTAGCCTTAACCCCAGGTGAGCTTTCATGTGAGCAAGAACAACTTCTCAATGCTGAACCAAAATCTGCTCTTATTGTGCTAATATCAACCAATTGTTGATATCATTCAATATGCGGATGCCCTTGAGTCACAGAGGAGCCAGAGCTGCATCCATGCATTTGTTGACATAAGCTGCTTTTCCACTTGCATCCTTGGTAATTAGGACTTCTCAACGTCTCTAAAAACGGTGAAGCATATTTTCAAATAGTCACTGTCTTTATAAATAAACAGCAGATTTGAGTTTTAAACGACTACATTCTCACCTGAAATACTTTTAAAACTACTTTTCATGACACAATAACAGTAATATTAAAAATATATATGTATGCAAATAAATGGTGGTTGAAATACAATGCTGTGTGAACTCAACCAATCAGCATGTTCAGTGCCCACGTCCCACCCCTGAAAGTTCCGGACCTTTGAAAAAGTACTACCTCAGGAGCAGGGACTTTCTGAGGGGCAATTGTTTTACCTGGAACTTTATTTAGATCCTGGTTCCCACGGTGTAAACACACCAAGTACTGGCACAAAGTCCCTAGTTCCTGGGGAAAGTTCCTGCGGTGGAAACGGGCTTATAGTGTAAGGTGACAGTACTAGGCTGAAAGGAAGAACCTAAATATTGTAATGCTTTGCCCTTGAAAGCAAACCTCAGAAACTTCCTGTACTGTAGTAACAAACCCGTCCTCGGATCAGAATTGTGTCACAGGTTTAAACATCATCATCTTGAATGTGAATGTTTTGACAGAACGATTCAGTCACCTAGAATTGGACACAACCCTCCTTCCTTCCATGGAACAATGGATTACCGGATGTAGGACCTGGCCACCCTCTCTAGAGGAGGAACACGTTATGTGGTCTCTTTGCTCAGAAGAGTAGCTACTTCCTGTTACACTACCAGTGGCTGCTTGGGACGCACCACCTGCAGGACCCATTGAGACACATTTGGCAGAAGTTTCCTCTACTAAGGAAACTGGCCTCTGGTGAATTTGGAGTTTAGTTTAGTTTAGTTTGGTGCCCTGAAGCAGATGACCAACCAAAGGCAGCGACAAACCAAACTGGCTGGGAGCCTCCCTGAGCTGCAATATTTCAAGGCAGATACTGAGAGCTGGACTTGCTGGAGACCACTGTGCCTCGAAGCACCAGAGGTGGCTGGGTTAACAGTTAACAGGCACTGAGGTTAACAGGCACTGAGGAGAAACAGGCACCGTATAATGAGGTGTGACTCACTCTTCCACAGAGGGGCTTGCCACTGGCATCAGGACTTCTTGCTGCACCAATATGAGGAGCTGGCCCATGGCAGGGGCTGCTCCCGTCCAGCGACCCCAGAGATCTGGGTCCGCCATGTAGGCTTTACCAACTACAGCTGCCTGCTGGGTAATGTCGGGGCCTTCAGTAACGATGCTGTATACATTAGGCATTGCCCCATAGGCCTGCTCATTCAGCCCCCTAATGTTTTAATAGTTCGTAACATGAGGGCTGAAGAGCCAGACTTGATATAGTTTATTATAGTTTATCGTTCGCTACAATGCACACAGTCAGCCACCTCAAGATCTGACAATGCGTGCTCCGCTCCCAAACAAACAACACAATGATTGTGTGTATCCCCACCCGTAATGTTAAGCACAGACAGAGAAGAACACACTCTAAAGTGCTGCTTGTTTTTCGTTGTTCACCACATATTGTTATGATTGTGCACTGGCACTGACAAACAACAGATATTTTAGACTGACACACACAGAGCAATTGCCGAAGACACAGAATCTAATGTTGTTTGTTTTGGATGTGCTTTTAAGTTTCCTGGTCTCTCTGTCACCCTGTCTGTGATGTCTTGAAGGGGAATTACATTGTTGCAGCATGAAAATTGCAAGAATTCATGAGTAACATGTTTAATATCTGAATCCACTTAATGTTGCCGGAAAGCTGAGATCCTAAAAGTCCACCAATGGTAATGGGCCCCAACGAGTGACAAATACACTCATATTTCTTTTTATCTGATTTAACTGTTGATTATTTGTGATTCATTCATTGCTGATTCAGTTCACTTCAGTCTAATTGATTTGTGACTCGTTGAAAGGAATTGAACAAAGGTTGATTCGTTCAGTGGAATTACTTTATCCACTTGCTGTTGCCAGATAGCTGAGATACTTAAAGTGCACCTATGGTAATGGCCTCCAACGAGTGAAAAATACTTCAGTATTTCAATATTTGGGACATTTCTTTTCATCTGATTTAACTGTAAATTCTTTGTGATTTACTGAATGCTGATTCAGATCACTTCATTCTAATTGGTTTGTTACTTGTTCAAAGGAACTGAACAAATGATTAATTCAGCA
>NW_015556363.1:1007-13812 GCF_001515605.1 Sinocyclocheilus anshuiensis | reverse complement strand
CTTGTTCCTGCTGCCCGATCTCCTCAGCACCGCGATCCCCCTCAGCAGCGAGGGCTCTCTGACAGCGTGTCCCTCCTTCCTACTGGGTTCCGGCACCAATGTAACAATGTTTGTAGATCCGGGAAGAAGGAGGCGTTTATTAAACTTTAATAAAATAAACAAACACAAAGTAAAGCGGCAGCCCCTCGCGGACGACTGCCGGACACAAAACACAAAATAAAGTCCAGGCCTGGTCCTCTCTCATCCAACACCTCCTTTTATCCTTCCGGAGCTCCTCCGTTGGACTCGCTCCGTTCCCCCGGCTCTCGGCCCCGCCCCTCTCGTCACACTCGCGTTACTACAAAGATATGTTGGATTTGTAGTATTAGAGCTTTCCGACTTGCGTTTGTGAATTTTCTCAGTCGAGAAATTATTTTTCACGTGCGGTGCCTATGATCCTTACGTCCGTTTCGGAGAACAAATATTTCAAACGATCGCTCAAGCATTTAAGTGGCACCAAAATCTGCACTATATTGGCACCGGGTTTCGGTAACAAATCCTACAGCTAAGACAGAAGCACCTGAGAGCCTGGAGTGGTACCCAGTTCTAGATTGTAAAATCTAATATATGTGAGTGGAGAGGACCAGCCTGCCACATCACATACATCTTGCAGGGAAACCCCTAAAAGAAAGGCTTTAGAAGCCACCATACTTCTGGTCCAGATACCTAAACGGGGGAGGGCAGAAATCTTTCAGTGTAAACTGGCCTCAGGTGCAGAAAAGCTTTCACCATGCCTGGTGCAAGTTCTATGCATGAAGGTGCAACTGACAAGGCTTGAAAGTCTCCTATCTTTACAGAGACTAAATTGACAAAATAAACTCTGTCTTCATTTTAGAAACTTCTCAGGGACTTAGAAAGCCCTTCCAAGACCATGGCCAAATCTCATGCGGGGAACCTAGTGTGAGTTGCAGGCCTCAGCATCAAAGCACCTTGGAGGAAAGGGGCATGGTAAGCAGCTATGGCCACCACGTACACCTGAGGGGGTCAACCCTGCGGAGAGCCGTCCCTGCAGGAACTCCAGAACTGAACCAACCAGGCAGTTAACTGGGACCAACTGATGATTTATGGACCATTAAGTGAACAGAGCCCACTTCCAGGGTACAGTTTACCTCTGGAGTGGAATATGGTGTCAACAACCTCAAAAAGTTGAGAGACCAGAGTCTATGAATTAGGCCCCATCAGAAACACGATGTCTGCTCATGATCGCGTTTAAGACCATGAGGGTTGCATCCATTGTAAGCATAAGCGACGACAGGGAGCTCCCAACACAGGGTCTTGGGACAGGAACCAAGGCTTCTTCCACATGACTAAGGCACAAAGGCATCGCCGAGTGACCTTGATCATGAAAAATGGGTTGCCCCTCGGGGAAAGCCCATTGACTCATGAGCCACCACTGCAAAGGTCTTATGTACAGCATGCGAAAATATGTAATGTTGGATGCTACTGCCATCAGGCCCAGCAGCCTCTGGAACTGTTTTACAGTGTGTGACTGGCCTATCTTCACACTGTTCATAGCTGTGGAAGTCAAGTAATATGAGCAGAAGACAAATATGCCTGCATTGTTGTTGAAACCCATAAAACATCAATACAAGTGGTTCTCTGTACAGGAGAAAAAACACCCTTCTTGGCATCTAGCCTTAACCCCAGGTGAGCTTTCATGTGAGCAAGAACAACTTCTCAATGCTGAACCAAAATCTGCTCTTATTGTGCTAATATCAACCAATTGTTGATATCATTCAATATGCGGATGCCCTTGAGTCACAGAGGAGCCAGAGCTGCATCCATGCATTTGTTGACATAAGCTGCTTTTCCACTTGCATCCTTGGTAATTAGGACTTCTCAACGTCTCTAAAAACGGTGAAGCATATTTTCAAATAGTCACTGTCTTTATAAATAAACAGCAGATTTGAGTTTTAAACGACTACATTCTCACCTGAAATACTTTTAAAACTACTTTTCATGACACAATAACAGTAATATTAAAAATATATATGTATGCAAATAAATGGTGGTTGAAATACAATGCTGTGTGAACTCAACCAATCAGCATGTTCAGTGCCCACGTCCCACCCCTGAAAGTTCCGGACCTTTGAAAAAGTACTACCTCAGGAGCAGGGACTTTCTGAGGGGCAATTGTTTTACCTGGAACTTTATTTAGATCCTGGTTCCCACGGTGTAAACACACCAAGTACTGGCACAAAGTCCCTAGTTCCTGGGGAAAGTTCCTGCGGTGGAAACGGGCTTATAGTGTAAGGTGACAGTACTAGGCTGAAAGGAAGAACCTAAATATTGTAATGCTTTGCCCTTGAAAGCAAACCTCAGAAACTTCCTGTACTGTAGTAACAAACCCGTCCTCGGATCAGAATTGTGTCACAGGTTTAAACATCATCATCTTGAATGTGAATGTTTTGACAGAACGATTCAGTCACCTAGAATTGGACACAACCCTCCTTCCTTCCATGGAACAATGGATTACCGGATGTAGGACCTGGCCACCCTCTCTAGAGGAGGAACACGTTATGTGGTCTCTTTGCTCAGAAGAGTAGCTACTTCCTGTTACACTACCAGTGGCTGCTTGGGACGCACCACCTGCAGGACCCATTGAGACACATTTGGCAGAAGTTTCCTCTACTAAGGAAACTGGCCTCTGGTGAATTTGGAGTTTAGTTTAGTTTAGTTTGGTGCCCTGAAGCAGATGACCAACCAAAGGCAGCGACAAACCAAACTGGCTGGGAGCCTCCCTGAGCTGCAATATTTCAAGGCAGATACTGAGAGCTGGACTTGCTGGAGACCACTGTGCCTCGAAGCACCAGAGGTGGCTGGGTTAACAGTTAACAGGCACTGAGGTTAACAGGCACTGAGGAGAAACAGGCACCGTATAATGAGGTGTGACTCACTCTTCCACAGAGGGGCTTGCCACTGGCATCAGGACTTCTTGCTGCACCAATATGAGGAGCTGGCCCATGGCAGGGGCTGCTCCCGTCCAGCGACCCCAGAGATCTGGGTCCGCCATGTAGGCTTTACCAACTACAGCTGCCTGCTGGGTAATGTCGGGGCCTTCAGTAACGATGCTGTATACATTAGGCATTGCCCCATAGGCCTGCTCATTCAGCCCCCTAATGTTTTAATAGTTCGTAACATGAGGGCTGAAGAGCCAGACTTGATATAGTTTATTATAGTTTATCGTTCGCTACAATGCACACAGTCAGCCACCTCAAGATCTGACAATGCGTGCTCCGCTCCCAAACAAACAACACAATGATTGTGTGTATCCCCACCCGTAATGTTAAGCACAGACAGAGAAGAACACACTCTAAAGTGCTGCTTGTTTTTCGTTGTTCACCACATATTGTTATGATTGTGCACTGGCACTGACAAACAACAGATATTTTAGACTGACACACACAGAGCAATTGCCGAAGACACAGAATCTAATGTTGTTTGTTTTGGATGTGCTTTTAAGTTTCCTGGTCTCTCTGTCACCCTGTCTGTGATGTCTTGAAGGGGAATTACATTGTTGCAGCATGAAAATTGCAAGAATTCATGAGTAACATGTTTAATATCTGAATCCACTTAATGTTGCCGGAAAGCTGAGATCCTAAAAGTCCACCAATGGTAATGGGCCCCAACGAGTGACAAATACACTCATATTTCTTTTTATCTGATTTAACTGTTGATTATTTGTGATTCATTCATTGCTGATTCAGTTCACTTCAGTCTAATTGATTTGTGACTCGTTGAAAGGAATTGAACAAAGGTTGATTCGTTCAGTGGAATTACTTTATCCACTTGCTGTTGCCAGATAGCTGAGATACTTAAAGTGCACCTATGGTAATGGCCTCCAACGAGTGAAAAATACTTCAGTATTTCAATATTTGGGACATTTCTTTTCATCTGATTTAACTGTAAATTCTTTGTGATTTACTGAATGCTGATTCAGATCACTTCATTCTAATTGGTTTGTTACTTGTTCAAAGGAACTGAACAAATGATTAATTCAGCAGGATTAATTTATTCTGACAATGAAATCCTGTGATTGGCTGGGACTCAGTTTAATTTTATAATTATAACTCAAATATTTATCTCATCCTTTGTTTATTTATAATGGTTTAATGTGTTTAAAGAAGTAAAGAAAAGTACAAGACAGCAAATTCATTTGGGAATAATCTTTATTTTGTATTGTGAAATACAGGTAATGGGTTTCCTTTTACTTTGTTTCATTGTGATTATCATATTTGCTTTATTTTGGTTTTGTTAATAAATAATTGTTATTAATCAGAGATATAATTTCTGAGATTTATTTATGCTTCACTGAGTAAATGTACATTTCTGGAGGCACCGCAATAGAAATGTCTAATACTTTTGAGTTTAACTTTACAGGTAGAAACCATAAGTGAATCTTCAGTATAGTGGACAGCACATTCCGGGGCCCAGTTTGTGGCGGGGCCTCAGATATGATTTATTTATTTGAAATATCACTGTACATGTTTTACAAGTACTTATAATGGTAAGAAATCCAGACATCCTCACTAATTAAAAAATAAAAGCATCGCTCTGAGAAGCTTGTCTCAAATTCAGTCGGAATGTTTCCTGGTCTATGCTGGAGCTGTGTTTCCATGGAGATGCACTAAGCAGTGGTATTTCAAGATTCAGATATGTATGTTTTAATTATTACATGAAATTATATGAAACATGTGACAGCTGGTTACTTAAGTAATTTAAATGGGCAAAGCAATGGCAGGAATACTAATACATTCATTATTTTATGTTAATTAACTTACAGCTAAATGTTTAAATCTATTTTACTCATGACATTAATCAGTACTATTGTAATGATGAGTGGCAAAAGCTTTCATAGAGTGTAGTTCTATTGTGTAAATTAAAATTATGTGGTGAACAGCACATTGCAGGGCCCATTTTATGGCGGGGCCCCTCTCTGACCACAACAGTGGACAAAGGTTTGCTACATTTTGATTAGATCTTGGTGGACTAACATAAGCAAATTGTCCAACGCCATCAGATAAAGATACCAGGACAGCCAGACACCTCTTAGAGGGCAAGAAGAAGACCTTTGGTACAAATCCTCGGAAGGACAGGACTTCCTATTGGTCAAAATGCAGGTTCTGCCCTTCACCCACCTTTAGACGGATTCTTAAGGTCTGGCCTGTGACCACCAGAAAAATTATTTAGGATCTCCAGACACAGCAGCAGTGGGTGAAACAAAGAGAGATCACAGAGATCCATCCAAATCCATTCATTACTAGGTTTTCAAACCTTAAAACTGATGCAAACTACAACACACAACTATCTCAAGCGATTAGTCAACAGAAGAGACATATTCTCAGTGACAGCGATGTGTAGTGCAACATCTTACACAAACTCAGCTGTTAATGGACAAATCAATGCATGCATGACAGTTCAATCTTTTCCGTCATGTTTGGACTTATTGTGTTCGTAACATTGCCAAAGGTATTCTGGGTGTGGTTTGCTAAGTGAAAAATGCACTGGTAAAACTTTAGTGACACTTTTTTAAATGTGTGTTCGGACTATGCAAATAATTTTTGTCACACCGTGTCCCCCGCTCTGATGGAAACAGCCAATCACAGCATGGAAATGGAGAAGCGCCAAATTGCAATCTCCTCATCAGAAAGGGATAAAGGCACCTTCCCAAAAGACACTCCTTGTTCTGAGTCTGAGTCCTGTTACAGGGAAGGCAGCAACAGAAACAACCCCTTCTGAGTCTCTGGCCTGCAAGGGTGAGACAATAGCAGATACCCCATTCTGAGTCTCTTGCACATCCAGTGAGACGCTAACAGACACATTCGTCCTGAGTCTCACACTGTTGAGGCAGCAACAGACACGACCACATTCTGAGCCTCCAGCCTGTGAGGAAAGATATATTCTATGTTCAGATTCTTAATCCAGTGAGACAAGAACAGATGCAGCACCTCCTGAGTCTCCATCCTAGAAAGACAAAGCGCAACCAGTAGAAGTCACCGCCACCGGACTGCTCACTCAACTACCTAGAACATAACTATCACTTATACAAACCTCTTCCAGAGATCTTGGAATTGTTGTATACTATTAGTATATGATTTTTCTAATGTACATTAGATATTATGTAGCTACTGCAGTCGATAACAAATAATATTTTACATATTTGTTTGATGCATAATAAGGTTCTTCACCTTATCTGTTTCAAAGTAACAAGGAGCAACAGTATCTTTCCAAAAGACACTCCTTGATCCAGATAACATAGCTCTGACATAGCAACACCCTGCATAATCACTTGCATTTTATGCATCATATGCACTTTATTACTTTTTCATTCATGGTATTCATTTAATAGTTGTTGATTAATCTTTTGTTAATAAAGTTTATCTTATTACACTTGTGTCTTCCTTGTGCTGATGATAGAGAAAGAGATTCTACAAGTTAGAGATCCCATCAATCTTTCTTACAGTATGTGATGTACTCATAACCACACCTTAAGTGAGTTGTGATCTAAAAATCATAACGCCATTGGTGACGTGAATACCCATCACTACACTCATCACACCCATCACTTTTGCCTAGGTTGGCAAATGCAAATTCACTACATGAGCATAATTCTCTAACTAAAAGGTGGGATATCAAGCTCCTGTGCGGCAACTGGGTTTGAAAAATACCAATAGGAGCATTACATTTTTGGAGGCACTGGCATTCATTTCACTGTATGGTTGTCTATTCTAAATTTGTTTGGTTTATTGCAGTGTTTGTCAGAATCTTGTGTGTCATGAATCTTTCTCAGATAGCTGAGTGGGTTTGTAAGGATTTTCTGAGTGGATTTCAATCTCAGAGTCCAGAAGTCTATATGCATTACCCATTGCAGTGGTGTGGTAGAAATCTGGAAGTGTGAGGATGTGTGTAGATTATTGTACACTTAATCACAGAATGATACCTGATTAGTATATGGTCCCAAGGATTGAGGATGCATTACAGTTTATCCGTCTTTCAGTTTTCCGAGCTTGACCCAAATTCCTATGAGCAAAGATGACAAGGAGTAAATGGTGTTCATTTGATCATTAGGATTCCTTTTCGGCACTTTGGGAAATGCCTCCAGCATGACTGGTGTCTGTAGCATGAATGTAAAAATGAGAATGAACTTGACACTGGCAGGCGGCAGCCTATGATGTAACTAACTGAGTAACTGCGGGTAGAAAAGGGCATCTGTGAAATACATCATCCTCTTCTTTGTCTTCAGAGACGTTTGTTTCTGAAGTGTGATTAGGTAAGAATGATCCGTGTCAGTGCTATCTGACACCAGATGGCGCACACGACAATGATGGATTATGTGTTTGAGCGAAGAGCACACACGCTCTGTTCTCAAGGGAACAGAGTGCGTTCATTGTGAGCGTTTCTCTTTGAAGAAGTTCTGCTCTGGTTTGTCCCTCTACTCGAGGGAACTGGGACAATGATCTGCCCCCGCGGCTCGGGTCCTGCCACTGCCGAGGCAGCAAGGAGACTGAGATCGTGGAAATCACAGATGGAGCTTGCTGACGAGTTTGAGAGGACTGTTAATCTCACGTTCGTCGGAGGCTGACGAGAATGAACTGCTGGAAGGGAATGTGCTCTCACTTTCACGTCCTCTGATCCAGCAGGAAGTGCTCTGCTAGCTTCCAGCCAGGGTGAGCAGGATTTGGCTGATGAGGGTGTAGAGGATAATTCTGAGTTTTCTCAGCCTGCCTGCCCCGTGTATGAAGAGCTGCTGGAGGTTATGGATCACGCTACTGCTAGGTTAGACCTGCAGTAGAGGTGCGGAAAAGGGGAAATTGCTCACAGTAGACTTGATGAACGATTTCTTTCCAGGCAAAACCGCCCAGCTCCTGTGATCCTCCCATTCCTTCCCAATCTTCATAATCGAGAGGGCATGGGGTAAACCATATTCAGCCGGAATTTAGCAGTACAAGCATGCTAATTATGCTAACGTCGAGCGATACGTGAGCATGGATATGCAATAATGTCCCTATCGAAGAGACACTTGCAAGCTATCTCTCTGCTGGGGTGACATCAACGTTGAAGGCTCCGGCCCTGCCATCCAAGCCACTCAAGGAGACGTCTCACTTGAATGGTAGGGCACATGTGGCAGCAGGTCAAGCTGGTGCTGCCTTGCACACAATGACTACGTTTACATGGACATCAGTAATCTAATTATTTGTCTTAATTCGATTAGTGTTTACTTCGATTATGACCTTAGCCGTATTAAGGTATTCAAAAATCTCTGTTTACATGGTAGATTCTTAATCAGAGTATTGTCATAATCGTATTAAAATCGGAGTATTGTTGTCCATGTAAACGTACTGACTGTCAGAGTTGCAGGCATACTAGGCTGATTTGCTGAAGGACTTAGACCAGTGTCAGAGGCTCTCCCTTAAGGCAGTAGCTGAGTTGTGCCGCACCATAGATTTGGATCTCAGGGCCACCAAGCAAACAGCTGCCACAATCGGTAGGTCGATGGAGGCAATGGTGGCCACTGAGAGACATCTGTGTGTGACCATGGCAGACATCATCCAAACATGGGGAGGAAGCTGGGCCGTCCTGGCCTGTGGGCCTGAGACAGGACCAGGTGGTTAGTGTGGCTACTCAAGGCTCTCCTCAGAGGAGGAGTAGGTCACAGAGGAGGCGTGAGTTGAGAAATAAGAGAAGGTATCTAAGGGAAATGATCCAGCTCAGACATGGGCAGCTATCTGGAGCTGGTAGTGGTACTTAACATCCAAACACTTCCCTATCCTCTTTTGTTCAGGAAAAACATCAGCCCTCTTTTTTCTCTTTCAGTTTTGTGAGCCAGCATATTTTGTGGCATTTTTTCTGATAACCCCTAAAAGAACTTAAAGGGGTCATATGATGCGATTTCAAGTTTTCCTTTCTCTTTGGAGTGTTACAAGCTGTTCGTGAATAGATAAGATCCCTGAAGTTGCAAAGACTAAAGTCTCAAAACCAAAGAGTTATTCTTTACCAAAGTTAAGACTCTGCCACACCCCGCTAAAACGGCTTGTTCTAACACGCCCCCACATATCTAGGTCACTATGTGGGAATATTTGCATAATGCGCCCAAATGTGCACGCAAAGAAAGAAGGCGTGGTTTCAGTAACCGCAGTTAGTGTTGAAACAGCCATGTCAGGGAGACGCTGTGTGTTTCTAGGCGAAAGCAAAAGCACTTTATTTGGCCTTCCGAAAGTAGATGCATTTAGGAATCTTTAAGATCACTTACAACAGAACAGCAATGCATTATATGGACGACCATTTCATGAACCTAGGAGAGGAGGTAATTCTGACTTTGCTATGACAATCTGGCGCTTCTGAATCAGCGACTGTAAGTATGTTTTGTTACTAGTTTAAGTATTTGCTATTGACTGTTCAAATGCGGAGTTTTGCGCATCGTGTGTGAGTGTGTGTGTGTGTGAGAGAGAGAGAGAGAGAGAGAGAGAGAGAGAGAGAGAAACATATTCTGTTACACCAAATACACAAAATAATGATCTTTAAAAAAGCATCATATGACCCCTTTAAACTTTAAAGTAAACTTTAAATTACTCCTTCATTTTTGATCATACAGATAAGAGCAATACATCAATTGAATCTGTAAAGGGTCTACTGTTATTTGTATACACTCATAATAACAACAAAACATTGTGCTTTTGTAAAATAAAGAACATAAACATGGTGCGCTCTCTGCCACCTTAAGTCTCCGTGATCTTCAGTAGAGCTGGGCAAAAAAAAAGATTTTTCGATTAATCGTTTTTTAAAATGACGTCGATTTGATATCGATTCTCAAAAGCCGCGAATCAATCTTTTCCGGTTTCCGATTTCAGCACACATTTAAAACAAGATCTGATTAACTTGAATCTTATCATTAGTCTTCTCCACTAGATGTCACCCTTATTTACCTTGCACGATGTTACAACAGAAATACCTGTCATTCATTCAGGGCTTATCATGGCCATACACATGATTCGCAATGGTCAGGTGAAATGCTACAGTAATACTATAAATCTGCGGAAGCATTTGATATCACGCATAAGGCGCCATGATTTCCGCAATGAATGAATTGTGGATGGCGCGGCGCACTGTTTTGTTTACTACACACATACTAAAGCGCGGATGATGCTTGCGGTGTTTTCAGCTTCTGCCATCTCACTATATGATGATATGAACACGAATGTCATCTCCAGCTGCTCTGAGAGTCACTTCATTAGCATTTTACCGTTTCATTTGAGAAAACTACCGTCATATCACATACACAGCAGCTGCAAGTTCTTCAGGCAACCCGTCAAAATAAAAGTTTAGTTTAACATTAAGAAACTGTCAGAATATATTACTATTTAGCTGTCTTAAGACTCAATGCTACTACTGCTAATAAATATTAATAAATCTTTATTTTTAAAGGAATAATCACATCTGTTTTCTTTTTAATTTTAACAGTAAACATCTGTTGTCAGCACTTTGTTTGCCAAAAAATAAAAGGGTTTAATTTTCATTTGATTAGGATAAATTAAATTAATGTTTTATGCCTTCATCTGATTACCAAAAAAAAAAAAGAGAACATTTTATAGGGCCCTATTATTGTTTAAAAAAGGACCCTATACAAAATAAAAAAGAATAGGTTTAAAATACAGGCATGTGGTTCTTAATTTCTTTTTATTAATTCACCATTTGTAAACTGATGTTTACTGTTCATTTTTTTAGAAATATCAATAGCATTTGTATTAAAACTATATTCACTGAATGTAATCAAAAAAATCGAGAATCGATTCGAATCCAATCGAGAGCTTGCGAATCGAAATCGAATCGAATCGGGACATCTGAATCGATACCCAGCCCTAATCTTTAGTTTGAAACGGGTCACAAAAATGAACTGAAACTCAGCGAATACTCAACACAAAGACATGAGAGATATCTTGCTTGACATGTCTACTTTTAAATGATGTAAGTCTTGTATTATATCATATTATATTAAGTCTTATATTATACTCATATTCTCTGATAAAGTAATCCATATGAAGCCAACGCGATGTCCAGTCTTTCCCGTCTGAATTTATTAGGCTTGTTCGAGATGAACTACACTAGCCTACCACCGGCTAGCGAGAGTAGCCATTTGCAGTCGGGGCGGAATTAAAAGTGAAGCGTCAACTTGCACACTTTCTGCTCCCGTTAGTGTTGCTCGAACGGTGTTTGCATACTCTATCACAGATGAAGTGAAATAAATGCAATATTTGTCAAATACAGACGGTTTTTATTTTCCATGCGCAACAGAAACACTTTTTATATACTGCTTAATACAGCGCCATCTGTTCATTAATAAAGTTCAACATAAACATATAGTCTACTATTTAAATACCAATAACGTGGGGGTATATATGAAGAGCTTGAGTTTCCACCAAAATCAGTATTGTATCTGGTTGGTATTGAAAAGTACATTTTTTATTTTACGCAAAATACGATATCCGCCGAGTTATTCTGTCATGTTTTCTCCCTTTCTTTCCAAACCGCGACAAATGCCAGTCTCCCTTCTCTGCAGAATGCGATATATATTCTCAACCAATCACAGCGCACCATTCCACGCACAGTGTTAGGCAAGCTACTTGGAAAATGTAGTGAGCTAAGCTAACAGTTACTCATTATTAAATGAAGCTTCACTACACTAAAGCTACAGCCCTGGGAAATGTAGCAAGTTAAAGGTGCAGTAGGAGATCTTGGAAAATGCTAACTTTAGCCTGATAGCACTGAAAGCGAACGTCCCACCCTCACTGCAATCGCCGTCCAAAGCCCCCTGAACGCATATACGCTCACAGACCAGAATACGAGAGACAACATATGCTACATCAGCGGTTGCCAATTCCAGCCCATGTTCCGAAGTGAAGTAAACTTCAACGGATCCCCTGCTTAGGGAGCAATGAACACTGTGTAGGGATCATATCGATCGGAACAGTTCATTCACGTAGCTCACTTCTAACGAGCTGGTTATCTGAATCGGGTGTGTTAACTAAGCGAGACATGCAAAATATGCATTTTGGCGCGAGGACTGCAATTGGGAACCGCTGGGCTACATCATGTGTCATTCACCAGTGAGAAAACATTAAAAGTACTACAATACCAGGAAGGAAGATCGGTTTTGATGTTTGTCTGTCATTCTTGCTCTGTCTGCACAGCATGCGAGAACACGCTGATGACGTATCCTGTCTGCGCGAACCGGGTGCGCAGAGATATGCGAATACATGTTAAGTTGACAGGCAGGTAGGAAAGCCAATTACAACGCTCGGACCGAGCATTTTGATTGGATGGACATTTCTTTGTCCTACGCCTTCCACAGACTATATAAATACAGATAAATACATTTAGACCACTTAACTTAATGATTGCTATTGGGATGTGAAGAGACTTTCAACCAGCATAACAAAAAATGTTTCTGAAGACAATCACCTATTGCACCTTTAAAGGCACAATATGTCATTTTCGCCGCTAGAGGGCACGTATTCAAAATAAACAAAGAGGCAAAGGCGTAGTTTTCGGCATATTCAAAATAAACAAATAGACAAAGGCGTAGTTTGATGACGCCATGACTGAGTGGAATCATGGGAGTTGTCGTCTTCATCCCCACAGCCGATGCAATCCAACGGGGCTCGTTCAGATATCATGTTTTTGGATGAGCTAATGGTTTATTAATGTAGTAGAATGAAGCAGGGTGAGGCTGAAAGCCGTCGAAGCGAAACGAGGCCGCTGAACGAGCATG
>NW_015556363.1:0-664 GCF_001515605.1 Sinocyclocheilus anshuiensis | reverse complement strand
CATTGGCAGGCGACACAATGACACTATGGACACGGTCCGTGTCACTAGTTAAAATTGCTTATTTCTCTGGATTTAAACATTCTTCGAAACATTTGGGATAGTGTAAGTACACAAGTCAGCAAAATATCTAACACTGTTCTAGTGGTTTTTGCATATTTTAATAAAAAATCTTACATATTGTGTCTTTACGCTACAGCAACATCGCAAAAGTAGTTTACTACATCTAAGCTATTTTTAAAATAAATTAAGCTACTTGGAAAATGTAGTGAGCTAAGCTAACAGTTACTCGTCGTCATTAAATGAAGCTTCACTACACCAAAGCTACAGCCCTGGGAAATGTAGCAAGCTAAGCTACAGCAACATGACAAAAGTAGTTTACTACATCTAAGCTATTTTTAAAAAATGTCATTTTCATATTGAACCAACATCATACCAAGTCAATGCTCTCTCAGTGATCAATAAAACTGTCAGTCAAACAGATAGGCAGGCATAAAGTTCAGTTTTTTTATTAAACTATTCCAAATCAATTTGGCATCAAAAAACCAGTATCATATACAGGGCCAGATTTACCTCATATTGTGACATATAGGCAAAATAAATGTTTGCTGTCAGCCGGAATTAATTCCTTGAGGTTTGATTCTGCTGTTGACATGTAAGCTACACA
>NW_015556362.1:0-866 GCF_001515605.1 Sinocyclocheilus anshuiensis | reverse complement strand
ATATCCTCGACCCCACACTCACAGAAGAGTTTCACAGGATGCATCTGGAGAAACCGGCCCCTCGACCTTGTGGTAGACCCCGGCGTCGTCAGGAGCCGCTCGCACAGACATCAGCATGATCTTCCAGCCAAGCCTGTTCTTTGGTTTCCACTTTTGCACTCCACTTGTGTGGTGTAAGAGGTTTAGAAGAGACAAGATGGTACAAATATTGTCTATTTCCACTCAAGTTCCTTCAGTGTGTTCTGGCTAGGTTCTTAAGGTTCTCAACCAAGGAATTATAAAATAATAATAATAATAAATATTAAAAATAGGCTAAAAACTAAAAATGTCAATTCATTCCCTCAACAAACGTTTTCTTCCTCATATATCCAGGAAAGCCTATATATATATATATATATATATATATATATATGAGGGGGCCTGCCTCGTTTTCTGATTAGTCTCTGCCTGCCCTGACTTGGATTGTTCTTCTACTGTGATTGTCTGCCGCTTGCCCCGACCTCCTGCCTGTCCCTCGTTTTGTCTCAGCCTAGCCTCCGCTATTGTATCTACTGGTGATTGACCCTGTCTTGTCTGTTTACTCAATAAAAGCTGCAAATGGATCCGGACTCCGCTGATGCTTCGCAACACTAGGCCTGTATAACAAGGCCTAGGTCTATTATGTCTTCTAACATAATTAAACAAATCAAATGCATTCAGTGGGACAAGGCAATAAGCGCTTTAGCCAATACACAACGCACACCATGATAAAGAATAATAATATAACCTGGAGAAGGAAATTAATGGTGTTCAATGAAACAAGTTAGAGTTAGAAGTTTGAATGTGTAGCGTCTGGACCAATCAGACACACAATATATATTTTGTTA
>NW_015556361.1:1410-1965 GCF_001515605.1 Sinocyclocheilus anshuiensis | reverse complement strand
TTCATGCACTGAGCCCAGAAGGGTCTGATGCTGGGAGGTGGGAACATACGTCTTCCCTTCTGGGCAGCCCGGCAGAGCAGGTTCAGTGCGAGTGGTGTCACGGATGTCCTGGTTGATGTTCCACTGTATGGGGCTGACGATCAGGGCTGGAGGGAGAATGGGTTCTGGTTCCGTTGGACTGTCGGGAGAGTGAAGACGGGATAGCGCATCAGCCTTGCAATTGCGATTTCCAGGTCTGTAAGTGATTGTGAATTGGAACCTTGTGAAGAACAAAGCCCATCGGGCTTGACGAGGGTTGAGTCTTTTGGCTTCACGGAGATATTGGAGATTCTTATGATCCGTGATCACTGAGAAAGGGTGATGGGCTCCCTCCAGCCAGTGACGCCACTCCTCCAGGGCCAGTTTGATGGCGAGCAGTTCCCGATTGCCGATGTCATAATTCTGCTCCGCCGGGTTCAGTTTCCTGGAGAAGTAAGCGCAAGGATGGAGGATTGGAGGTTCTCGACCTTGCTGTGACAGCACGGCCCCAACGCCGGTGGTAGAGGCGTCAACTTC
>NW_015556361.1:0-894 GCF_001515605.1 Sinocyclocheilus anshuiensis | reverse complement strand
CGCATTTCTCCAGCTTTAAGAAGAGATGGTGTAGTCGGAGCTTCTGTAGGACCTGCTGAACGTGTTGGCGATGGTCGGCCACGTTCCGGGAGTAAATGAGTATATCATCGATATAGACTATCACAGAGCGGTGGAGAAGCTCCCGGAACACCTCGTTCATGAATCTTTGGAAGACGTTTGACAGGTTTGACAGGCCATACGGCATGACCCGATATTCATAGTGGCCTGCGGGGGTAATGAACGCCTCGTCGCCCTGTCCACTTTAGAGAAGACGCGAGCTCCACGGAGTTCCTCCAAGGCGGCTGGGACCAGGGGAAGTGGGTATGGCAGTTTCACCGTCTGAGAGTTCAGCATGCGATAGTCGATGCACGGCCTCAAGCCCCCATCCTTCTTGCCCACAAAGAAGCTCGTGGCTGCCGGGGAGGTGGGATGAAAGATGAAACCTTGCTTAAGAGCCTCCTGGATGTAATCCTCCATGGCCTTGCGCTCCGGGATGGGTATACTTTATACTCTACTTTTGGGGAGTTTCATCCCAGGCAGCAGGTCGATGGCACAGTCCCATGGCCGATGAGGTGGAAGGTGGGTGGCGGCCTGCTTACTAAAAACATCCTGGAATGCCACATAGTCACTTGAGCTGAGTGAGTTCCTGGGAGCGGAGTGGGTAATGACTTGAGACAGTTGCGGTGACAGTGCTCGCTCCAGCGAGTCACTTCACACGAGTCCCATCTGATCTCTGGAGAATGGAGAACTAGCCAGGGGCGTCCCAGGATGATATCCACGGTGTGTCCCTCTAGTTCCAGGAAGGAAATGGTTTCCTCATGCAGACTTCCGATCCTCAATCTTAGCTGTGGGGCACGAAACTGCACCCGCCCACGCCCTAGCGGCTTTCCCTGA
>NW_015556360.1:1075-1330 GCF_001515605.1 Sinocyclocheilus anshuiensis | reverse complement strand
AATCGTGCTATACGCACTTTCATGAGATCGGGTTAGCCTACAACGTACGGTGGCCGAGAGAGTTTACAAATGGGAATACAACGAATTCATGACAAAGTTTTACATTCAAGCTATACCCGTAAAATTTTAAAAGCGTCTCGAATGCAATAAAGTAAATTTTAAAGTTGTTTTTAAAGCATTTGCTGCATGTTTAAAAAAAAAGGCTAATAAATAATTCACATATCAGACAAAATTGCGTTGCAGCAAATCCTTTAA
>NW_015556360.1:0-523 GCF_001515605.1 Sinocyclocheilus anshuiensis | reverse complement strand
ACAATTTTGGCACATCAGCCCAAAAAACAAACAAACAAACAAACAAAAAAATTATAATAAAATAAAAAACAAACAAAAGTCAAAAATAGTGAGGGGATATTTGAATTATTTGTTAATAAACTAATGTCTTCTGAGTCAGTGTAGACTATCCATCCTCATTGGACGTGCCTTTAGAGAGAAATGCATCTTTACGGATTACATAATGAAAGAGGTTTGTTTTCGATTTGAATTATTTCGTTTTAAAATAGTAATTTAAAGCATTCTATAGATATATTTATCATGTCGGTGAAGCACTCCTGCTCAAGACCAAGACGACAGAAAGTGCATCCTGTTTGTTTTCTGTATTTTACAAAAGCATAAGTTTTTGTTGATATTGTGAGTGCACACAAATAAAACTAGACCCTTTACAGTTTAGAATGATGTATTACTCTTATGAGCAAAAATGACCGCGTATTTTAAGTTGTTTCCACCGTTTCCACCATGTCCTGCAGAGCGCGCTTCAGCTTCCACTCTCCGCACAAAC
>NW_015556359.1:0-2081 GCF_001515605.1 Sinocyclocheilus anshuiensis | reverse complement strand
AGTGTTTGCTTTAGTTGGGCTCTTGACCCTTGACTTCCTGTGTTACATCTCTCTCTGTAGCAGTGCATGAGGTCTTATGACGCAGAGAGATCAGTGTTATGCAGTGAACAGCTATTAGTTGTTTTCATATGATGAGATAGTCATCATGAGCTGGCATGATTACTGAGCTGGATGATGACTTCACTGAATTCAATGATGAATTGCCTTTAACTGAAAATTGAGTGTTTATTATTGTCCTTTTGCATTTTTGACACAATATATTCCTAATTAATGCTGTACAGTTGCTTTGACACAATCTGTATTGTTAAAAGCGAAACATAAATAAAGGTGACTTGACTTGACATAGTTGCCAATAAATAACCGTTTTTCTAAATAACTGTTTTCTACTGTTGTTGTAAATTAATTACAGTTTATTACTGTTAAATTATATTTCATGCTGTTTTTTTTCATCTTACATATTTAAGCCTTTAAACCCCACAACAAAATCCTCAGTTTTAAGTGAATCTTACATCTTTAACCCTTTAAACCCCACAACAAAATCCTCAGTTTTAAATGAACACTTATAATGTGTCCACACTACAGAGTGAAGCGGTGCTGAAGTTAATGAGATAATTCTGTGATTAATTAAGTGATGATTGAGCATTAGTGACGAACAGCTGCTGTTAACAAGCAGAATCACTGAAGAAAAGAGAAACACAAGAACTACAACTGACTTCAGCCACAGACTTAGATGAAATCAACTGAAATAAAAGAAGACATTCAATCTCTCAAGATCTGATTAAACAAATTCTAAAATAGCATTACCAGCTTCACATTACTAACCAGACTGACGCTATTTCTGTCAGACATCTACAGAAGTGCTTATTGAAAATTAACAGAGATTTAGATGTTGATGTTGTTTTAGGCCACTATCATGATGGAGATCAGTGTTTGCTTTAGTTGGGCTCTTGAACCTTGACTTTATAACATTAACCTTTATTTGGCTGTTATAGCCATGTGGTTTTAAACACATTTGTTGTGGCAAAAAGGGCTGAGGCAAAATATGTAATATTGTTTATGTTTTTCTAATGACATAATCGGCATTAAACACCAGGTTCCCTGATTTTGTCCAGTGTCTCTTCTTTTACCAAAAACAATGTTCTAATAATGCATTAGAGCAAAATAACGAGCAGACTGTTATAAAATATTGCTGAAAACACATCACTCTCAACAATAAAAAATGCTCTGCCATGTTATAAAACACCTGAAACTAATTAAAAAACACACGGTCTCACTAGAGATCAGCCACTGAATAAGATCAGTGAATCAGGCCTATAAATGATGAATATGCAATCATCAACAACTAACCAAAACAACTTAACAAACACACAAACAAGCTTCAGAAACACAGTTACAGCAGCCAGAAAAAACTAAGACTAAAAAGTGAAGGGTCAAGAGCCCAACTAAAGCAAACACTGATCGCCATAATGGTGAGGTCAAACCAAACATTTTCAATAAAACATCTAAACTTCTGTTAATTCTCAAAGAAGTTTTGTAGATGTATGACATAAATAAAAATAAATAAATAAATAAAGTCAGATTGCAATGTGTGAAGCTGGTAATGCTGTTTGTGGAGTTGTGTAATCCTCTTCTGCTGTTATTTCAGTTGATTTCATCTAAGGCTGTGGCTGAAGTCAGTTGTAGTTCTTGTGTTTCTCTTTTCTTCAGTGATTCTGCTTGTTAACAGCAGCTGTTCATCATTGTCTGAATTCACTCATTAGTGTTCATTCTCTCTGTCAGGTGGACTGTATTAGTAAACTCATGTAGGGAATAGTGAATGAGGGTGTAGGGTGTGATTTGAAACACAGCCTCTGAGTGTCGAATCTGAACGCTGTTACTACAAGGACTGCAGAAGGCTACTTTCTCGAAAATAACAAATATTACCCAGAAAACATTGTTTATTTTACGGGATTGTACTGTTGTAATGAAAAAACAGGATGTTACTGTCAGAATATGGCCGTTTTTTTACAGCAATTTTTTAGTGTATGATTAGCTCACCTCACCTCACCTCTTATCTGACAAGTCTTCGGGTTTGAGTCGTT
>NW_015556358.1:1926-2073 GCF_001515605.1 Sinocyclocheilus anshuiensis | reverse complement strand
AGTTCCCTGTTGTTCAACTGAAGCTCATTTGGCTCCTGTACCTTTTGCAGCTGAAGTGCGCGTCTGCCTGGCGCTGAGGCGACTGAAGTGCGCGTCTGAAAGTCTCCCTCCCGCTTGATGAGGTCGTAACGAGATACGGCGGTTGCC
>NW_015556358.1:375-1806 GCF_001515605.1 Sinocyclocheilus anshuiensis | reverse complement strand
TTTAAAATTCTGGCAGTTTAATGCCTACAAAAACGGCTGGTAAGGGACTACAACGAGCTTCTTCCCGGGTCCGTTACGTCACGAACCCAGATAAACCCCGCCTCAGAGAACACGCAGCAAAGGGGGTGAGGCCATGCTGCACTGCTTTAGAGAAGAGGAAGAGAAAACTAGAGGTGCACGTAAAAATCTGTTCATATATGAATCACGATTCTGTCTTCTAACGATTCTAATGGATTCACAGGTTTCAAAATCAATGTTCTACAGCAGCAGTTCTCAATACTGTTCCTCGCGTTCCCCTGCTCTGCACACGCTCTGTCAGGGTTGGGGATGAAGGATGGAGTGAGGACTCAATATTGCAGGAAGATAAGGGCTTTATTAAAGGCAGAAACAAAACAAACAAAAACTACCCCGTAGGGGAAAAAACAGCTGGCAACTTGACTGGCTGGCAGGACAAGACAGGACAAGGCACACGACCGGGAACATTCGACAACGAACTGGCTCAGGACTGCAAACACAAGGACAATAAATAGAGAATGGGCTTTTATTTATAAAATAAAACAAGGAGAATAAATAGAGAGCAAATGAGGAGGGTAACGAGGGAACACATGTGGGGCAAATTAACCAATAATCAGGTAACAAGATGGGTGGGGTCAAGACAACTGACATGAGAGCACATGGCACACAGGAAACAAAGACAAAAGCCATGTGCTCAAACAAAACAAAACAAGCACATGGCCAGCAAAACAATCACAAGCCATGTGCTTGAACAAAAGACACGAACACGCAGCTAATGGGAAAACTCATAAGCCGCGTGTTCACACAAGACAACAAGAAAAGCACGCGGCTGAACACAAACCGCGTGCTACACAAAACACAACACACGTGGATGGAAGAGCGCACGGCCGAGCGAACTCGAGACCGCAAGCTCACACAACCAGACAGAACATGGAGCGTGAGTGTCCGGACCCCAACACGAAACCGAAACTCAACAAGACATGAGTGCCAGGATCTGAACACCACGCTCCAACATGAAACAGTACACGCAGTGAGTGCCGGGATCTGAACACCACGCTCCAACATGAAACAGTACACGCAGACGAGAGCGCACGGCTCGAGCACTCTCGAAGCCGCAGGCTCACATGAAAACAATGACATGACGCGAGTGTCAGGGCTCTGTCACAAAACCATGAATTACACTAGACCAAAGTGACAGAACCCTGACACGCTCTGCATCTCTCTCTCTCTCTCATTCAGATCATCAGCTCAGTGAATACACTTATTTTCTATATTCTATATTTTCATACTATAGCTATGAGAAGCGTTATATATGGACGTGCGTGCGGTTGCCGAACTGTATTAAAGCTTTAATCAGAATAAAACCGTATATTAAAAGCTAACAGAAGCAGTAGCATTTACAAACCACAGCGTATC
>NW_015556358.1:0-194 GCF_001515605.1 Sinocyclocheilus anshuiensis | reverse complement strand
CTGCAGGGTTCTGGATCTCTCATCTTCTCTCTGTCCTCTTTAATAAACTCAGTCTTTGCAGATTTCAGCTCTTCCTGGTGCTTTAATGCTCGTCTTCACTTGTAAACTGATGGAGATATTCCAGCATTTATTGTTGAATTACTGTGGGTGGAGCTTCACTGATGACGCTATTCTTGTGGGAGGAGCTTCATTGA
>NW_015556357.1:0-1166 GCF_001515605.1 Sinocyclocheilus anshuiensis | reverse complement strand
AGGGAAAGGTGATGAAAGTCCTGCTAATCAGATGGAATCAGATATAAGTAACGCTGATGAATCTGCCCAAGAAAGTGAAAGTGAGTCTTCAGGGTATGTGAATTCAGTGTCACAAAAAATATCTGTTAGAAGTGCTTATACACTTGAGAAAATCAGAAAATTCCTACAAACAACTAAAGGAATGAAAGGGGTGAAGGTGGAAGACTATTTCCCTGATCGTGAGCTGTTTATCAGCTCAGCCAGAATATTGATGAGGGAGAAGGATACAAATAGCTTCTCTTATCAAGAAATCTTCAGACTAAAGAAAATTGTACAGAAGTTGAAACTGAACATATTGAATGATGAATTTGAAATTGAATGATTTTTTTATCTTTCTTGTGGGGTATTTGTGGCTGGTCTGCCCTTGTCTAATCTTTTTTCACTCCTTTATGAGTTCGATAAGACTGGGCACACTTAATATAAATGGTGCGCGAGAGAGTGGAAAAAGAACAAAGCTTTATGAACTAATAAGACAAAAGAAATATGATGTGATGTTTGTTCAATAAACACACAGTGATGCTCGAAATGAGAGTGACTGGAAAATGGAATGGGATGGGGAAATAATTTTAAGTCATAAAAGTTCATCTAGTGGTGGTGTAGCGGTCCGGAGAATTGCAGATTGCACTGCAGAGCATGAAATGTGGCAGGGCACCCGGAATGGATGGTCTCCCCGTTGAATTTTACAGGGCTTTTTGGCCCGTAATAGGGGATGACTTGCTTGCAGTACTCAATGAAAGTCTGGTTGAGGGCTTGCTACCATTGAGTTGCAGAAGAGCAGTCATAACTCTTCTCCCTAAGAAGGGGGATTTGAAGGATATAAAGAACTGGCGACCTGTTTCACTTCTGTGTACTGATTTAAAGATTTTATCTAAGGTTTTGGCCATAAGACTGAGGGAGGTGGTTGGTTTGGTCATTCATCATGATCAGACTTACTGTGTACCTAATAGGTCAATCTTTGATAATGTATTTTTAATTCTGGATATTTTAGACGTCTCTAGGTTATTGGACTTAAATACTGGTCTTATTTCTATAGATCAGGAAAAGGCATTTGACCGGGTGGAACACAAATACCTTTGGCGTATGCTGGAGGAGTTTGGGTTCAGCTCAGGTTTTATAGCCATGATCAG
>NW_015556356.1:0-2217 GCF_001515605.1 Sinocyclocheilus anshuiensis | reverse complement strand
TTATAATTTTTTTTTTTAAACAGACGCGCAGAATCAAAAGGTTTATAATAAATGTAAAATAAAAAAATAATAAAATCAAAATGTAATTAATAATCAAAAAGTTGATAATCAAGCAATGCAAAATCAACTTTAAAATAAAAAATCTAAACAAATAAGATCATTATCAAGAATTTAGAAACAGAAGTTGTTCACAATCAGAAAGTTCAAAATCAAGTACTTCATAGAATTCAAAGAAGAGGAATTTATAATCAAGAACTGAAATATCAAGAACTCACGATCCCATTGACAGCTCATGGAACATTTCTGCAGACTTTGCTGTCCTGTGTAAAACTAGACACTAGGGTGCTTTCACGCTAGCACTTTTGGTGCGCACCCGGGTTCGATTGCTGTATTCACACCTGCCAAAAAGGTCCGCACCAAGAGGGGAAACGAACTTGAATTCGATTCAATTGAACCAAACAAGACAGGTGTGAATACAGGGGGAGCAATCGAACTCGGGTTCGGACCAGGCAAGTGAACCAAGCGTGAAAGCACCCATAACTGTCAATTTAATTGTATAAATAAACGTTTAAATCACTGTAAGACATTATTTCAGATAGGATGAGAAGAAGGGCAAAAGAGGGAAAAGGGGTTTGGAAGGACAGAGTAGGGGAGAGAAAGACAGCAGGCTGAGGAGAAGTACATCAGTACATCTAAGGGTTAGCAGGGTTAGTGGTGTGATGCGGAGTGAAGCTGGGTTAACCAAAGACAGGTGTGCAGGATTCTCTGAACACACACTCTTACCTCATACACCTGCCATATGAAGCGACAGCACAGCGAAAAACAGAGAGACAGAAAAGCACGTTCAGCCGTGTGTTTTTGTGTCCTGCACAGGGGTCTGACCTAAGCATAAGCTGCAAGACGCTATAAATCACTGTCAGATCACTGTCTACAATGACTACAACTAAATCTGCAGGAAGAACTACTAAGTTGAGAGAGTCGTGTTAAATTACAACACCATGTTTCACTTAAAGACAAGCTTACCAAGACAAACCCCTCAGTGATTCGTCCACCAGGACCAATGCACACACAATAACACAAATCAACTGCAGGAATAGGGACCTACTTAAGCTAGTTACCATTCTCCAAAACACTAGATGACCAAATGGACTACCAGGCTAATATGACCTTTTTACACTAAATAACCAATTTAAACACAACTGAAGTCAGTCTAAAAATATTTGTTAGCAAAAATAACACAAACTGGGATACTAAGCATTTAAAACTCAAATTGCTGGTGTCCACTACTGTTCAAAAATTTGAAAGAAGTCTCGTATGCTCACCAAGGCTGCATTTATTTGATAAAAAACACAGTAAAAACAGTAATACTGTGAAATATTTCAATTTAAAATAACTGTTTGAATATATTTTAAAATGTAATTTATCCCTGTAATGGAACGCTGAAGTCTTCAGTGTCACATGATCCTTCAGAAATCATTCTAATATGCTGATTTGCTGCAAAATATATATATATTTTTTTTGTCATTATCAATGTTGAAAACAGTTGTGCTGCTTAATATTTTTGTGGAAACCTAACACATTTTTACAAGTCCAAAGGAACAGCATTTATTCGAATTTGAATTTTTTAGCACTGTAAATGTCTTTCATGTCACTTTTGATCAACGCATCCTTAATGGAATAGAATTATTAATTTCTTTCAAAAAACAAGCAAGCTGACCTTAAGAGCTTTTGAACAGTAGTGTATATAAATCTACAAGGACTGCTAGCCTATGTTACACTTGTCTAAACATAAGAGGGTAACTATTGTCATTATTATTTAACATACATATTCATATTCATATTCATCATCTGACACGTCACCTCCAGCACAGGTCACCAGCTACAGTCAGCATGATACGGCAAAACAGGACGAACAATATTAAACTCTATTTGTATGGTAAACTAACTTCCACTACAAAAAGGCAGGACTTTATTTTTTTCCTTTAAATACTGTTTTCAGGAAAAGTATCAGCATTTAGTTTACTATCACACTAGATGTTTGTTAGTAGTATTTATTTATATTTAAAGTTTTGGCAACTTCAGACAAAAACATAAAATACAAATGTTAGACACAAATAAAATGCGGAATGAAGAAACACAGGTTCCCTTTCAGTCGGTCACTCTCGACGTCATGTTGGATGACCGACGAATTGGGATCTCGCTTAGAGAGACCAATCT
>NW_015556355.1:626-788 GCF_001515605.1 Sinocyclocheilus anshuiensis | reverse complement strand
CCTAGGAATGGCTCCCGATCCCCAGGTCAGCCCAGGAAGGGCTCCTGATTCCCAATTCAGCCTGGGAAGGGCTCCCGATCCCCCGCCGAGCCCAGGAAGGGCTCCAGCCCAAGAGCTCTCTCCAGTGCCTGCTCCTCAAAAATACACGCCCTCCCACCCGCT
>NW_015556355.1:0-576 GCF_001515605.1 Sinocyclocheilus anshuiensis | reverse complement strand
CGCTGTCATCTGGCAGCCCCTCTGCTCGCCCTCAGCCCACCATCATTACGGTGCGAGCTCCGCGGGTCTGCCATCCTCCAGCATCACAATGGCTGGAGAATCCCTCACCTCCGCCGCCAGCCTCCGAGGCCCAGACTCCGCCTCCGCCCGTAGACCCAGCGTCTCCACCTCGGCTCCTAGCTCCCTCTCCTCCACCGTCACCCATCGATCCACCAGCTCCACTGGGCTCCCTCGTCCCTCTGGCTCCGCCTTGGTCGGGCGTCGGCCCCCCATCGCCTCAGGACTCCGCTCCTCCGGCTGCACCTTGTTGCTCCGTCCCACCGGCTCTATTGGGCTCCTTCCTCCCGCCAGCTCCACCTTGGTCCTCAGTCACTCCGGCTCCGCCGTGGATCTTCGGATCTCCGCCTCCGCCTCGGTCGCCAGAGTCCTCGGTTCCACCCTGGCCCCCCGGATCCTCGGCATCCCCCTGGCTTGTTGGCTCTCCGTCTCCGCCTCGGGCTCCTCCTCCACCTGCTTCGCCGCCGTTGGTCTGCCCCCTGGAGTCGGCAGCTATCCCTCCTCCATGGCTCCTCCCAC
>NW_015556354.1:0-1740 GCF_001515605.1 Sinocyclocheilus anshuiensis | reverse complement strand
ACTGTACATACAGTACATGATTATTCTTAGAAAACAATTACTGTACTTCACCAAAAGGCTTTTTTTTCATGTTCCAAAGGCTGTAGTATGTTTGTAGTTACAAGGCTCACTTACTACATGTGAAATTTTGCCAATATCTCCCTTACTGTACATACAGTACATAGTTATTCTTAGAAAAAAGTACTCAAATTCACCAAAAGGGTTTTTTTCATGTCCCAAAGTTTGTATTACTTTCCTAGTCACCAGACGGACTTAGTACAGGTGAAATTTTGCCAATATCACGCTTACTGTATATACTGTAAACTGTCTATTGGCCACTCTACTGAGTTATTTTTGGTAAATATATTTAGGCACAAGTAGGTATTGGAACTGCTGTTGCTTCTACAACACATTTCTTTAATTGATTCAAAAACAATACACAAAAGATGTTTTCTTTTTATTATAAGAACTTAATTAATCACATTCTTACCGTTATAAATAACGGTATTGTTTGTTGTCATTTCCAAAAATGGACAGAGAATGGACAGATTGGTCCAGATCTCAGAATTATATGGAATGGTATGTCCTACATTCAGTTTTGAGAACTCTTTCACGACAACACTGAAACCACCTCTTAAAGCCCACACGTCCTTTGCTGCCTTTTGTTTCCTACCACCAGTCATATTCTATAAAGTTATTAAATAATGATGATAATAATAATAATAATATTTATTTATTTATTTATTTATGTATTTATGTATTTATGCATTTATTTATTTATTTATCAGAGCCTAGATCCCAAAGCCCGTCAATCCAGTTTGAACAAAAAATTTGCATGCATCATCCTCAGACCCTCATGACAAAAAACTGTTTTGTTTTATATATATATATATATATATGCCTGTGTGTGTGTGTGTGTGTGTATGGAATGTGCTACTATGATATTTTGTCAGCACTTTTGGTAAGGTTGTAATAAGGTAACCTTTTATGAACTTTTTTTCCACTTTTGTTCTTTCTTTTTGTAAGGTTGTAATAAGGTAACCTTTTATGAATTTTTTTTCCACTTTTGTTCTTTCTTTATATTCTTTGAGATATCTACATTTTCAAGATTTGTTAACACAACCTTTTTTTCTTTTGTGAACTCAACTTAGATAATTAATGTTTTTCAGGTAACATTATATTTTGAGTTTCTGTTGATTGATCTTTTACTTTGCACTAACTCAGATTTAGTTCAGTTTTAGATTTTTTGAACCCAATTTTGTAAGGCAAACAGGTTACATACTTTTTAAAATGAAACCAACAAATACTTTTACAGCATAATTTGTGTGTTTGTGTGGTCCTTGTAACCCCTAGTAAATGTTCCCACTAAGATGGAAATACCTGCTTGTTTGCTTTTTTGTTTGTTTGTTTTGTTTTTGTTTAGGCTGTTCAGACATGTTTTGGATTAGTTTCATGCATTTTTCTTTTGTTTGTTCAGAAATGTTTTGTAATTGATTTCATTGTTTTTTTTTGTCTCTTCAGACAGTTTTTGGATTTGGCTTTATGCGTTTTTGTTTTGTTTTAACATAGTTTTCTGTTATGGTAGGTTTAGGGGTAGGGTTAGTGTAGGGGGATAGAACATACAGTTTAATAACCATTATGCCTATGGAGAGTCACCCATAAAACTTTGAAACACAACATGTGTGCTTGTGTGTGTGTGTAGATATATGTATGCACGTGGAACCTAAACTGGTGGAAACATAAATGCATACATAAGTGATA
>NW_015556353.1:0-506 GCF_001515605.1 Sinocyclocheilus anshuiensis | reverse complement strand
CCCTTCAGTGACGTGTTCTGCCCGAAGAAGGCCTCCCAGTTACCTTCGCACCGGCCATGGGACTGTGCCATTAATCTGATACCGGGTAAGCCAGTGCCCCATGGAGTGCCATCGACCTTCTTCCTGATGAACCAGTGCCCAAAGGTAAAATCTACTCACTTTCCATCGCGGAACAGAAGGCCATGGAGGAGTACATCGAAGAGGCTTTACAGCAGGGTTACATCTGCCCTTCCACGTCCCCTGCTGCTTCCAGTTTCTTCTTCGTGGCCAAGAAGGATGGGGGTTTGAGGCCCTGCATCGACTACCGGGCACTTAATAAGGGATTATTCCGCAGCGCGTATTATCACTCCGCAGCGCGTATAACCTCATCCGTATACGTGATGGGGGACGAGTGGAAGACCGCCTTTGTGACCCCTACTGGGCACTATGAATATCTTGTCATGCCATATAGACTGGTAAATGCCCCCTCCGTATTCCAGGATTTTATGCACGAGGTACTCCGGGAG
>NW_015556352.1:1349-1723 GCF_001515605.1 Sinocyclocheilus anshuiensis | reverse complement strand
ATTCGAAATACTAATGCTTAATGTTACACTGTCAGATATGCATAAGAAATCTATCGTATCTCTTACTCTGGCTACTGTTTATAGAATAAGAAATCTCTCCTATCTCTTGCTCTGGCTACTGTGTGTAGACCGCCAGGGCCGTATAAAGATGTCCTAAAATAATTTGCAGATTTCCTCTCATACCTATTGGTTAATGTTGATAAAGCGCTAATTGTCGGAGACTTTAACATTCATTTTGATAATATAAATTATGCGTTAGGACTTGTGTTTACAGACTTAATGAACTCTTTTGGAGTCATGCAAAACATAACCAGACCCACTCATCATTTTAATCATATGCTAGATTTAATTATATCGCATGGAATTGATCTTAA
>NW_015556352.1:0-292 GCF_001515605.1 Sinocyclocheilus anshuiensis | reverse complement strand
AAACCACAACTAGATCCTAGTGAACTGGCAAATTACAGACCCATTTCAAATCTTCCGTTTATGTCTAAAATTTTAGAAAAAGTTGTGTCTGCTCAATTGTGCTCCTTCCTGCAAAAAAAATATCTACGAAGAATTTCAGTCGGGTTTCAGGCCCCATCATAGCACAGAAACTGCACTTGTTAAAGTTACAAATGACTTGCTTCTTATGTCAGACCAAGGCTGCATCTCTTTGCTAGTTTTACTTGACTTTAGTGCTGCGTTCGACACTATAGATCATGACATACTCATAGAT
>NW_015556351.1:0-1039 GCF_001515605.1 Sinocyclocheilus anshuiensis | reverse complement strand
AGAAAAAAAAACAAAAACACAAAACAGAATTAGTAGAGTTATGTATGTATGTAGCCTACCTTGTTATGTATTTCGTCTCGACAACCTCTCAGATGACAATCCATTCAAAAGTGAAGTTGAAAAAAGTTGTTTTTCCAAAATATGCTATTGTGGAATTCTTGAAATTTAAAAGCAAAAAATATTCAACATAATAAACATTAAACAAAATGCTTTTGCCCGTGTATTTTATTGTGGGAAAATTCAAAATACTTCTGAATTCTGAAACTGGGAAACGGTTAATAGAAACTTATCAAATGCTGATAGAAGTAAGAACCCAAAAATATACAAGCTTAACAGTATCAATACTCATAAAAGTTTTAAAACAAACAGTGTATACACTAAATGCTTCATATACTTCTTATTCTACTTTTTTATGTTTTCTTACCTTATCACTGAGAGTAAAACTATGACAAGAAACCACAGAGAATCAGGGCAGTTATGTCCATTGTGGCCTTCACATTAATGGGACCTTTAAGTGCACACTAACGTTGAACGCACATCCAAATTCTGCTCTTATGTGAGGTTCAAGATAACAAATAAAGGGGGAGGTTTCTTCATCCGGTCAATAATAGCCAATAGCATGATGTGGACTAGAGTTTAAAGGCAGTGTGGCAGTGTTTGGAGGTCAGTTTCCTGTGCAGGTCATGATGGATCGAGCAGCACTCCAGCTGATTCTGTTGGGTATTTTTCTCATCTCAGCCACTTCTGATCCTGTGAAGAAGGTGAGGGTCAAATAACATATAATCAGTTAATGTGTTTAAGGTACAAAATCAGATAGAGGCAAAGTTTACTTAGGTTTGCTTGATTATCTATAAATCATTTATAAGAAAAATCATGTTAAAATGTACATAGTATCAAACACAGCAGGCTTTTGAGGGATGTTTATTTGTTCATCTCACAATCATCATTGTATTGCATTGCATTATATATTTTCCCCACAATTAAAACTACAGGACTTTGATCATAAAACTAAGCATTTGAATATCATCTTACTAAGACA
>NW_015556350.1:0-1984 GCF_001515605.1 Sinocyclocheilus anshuiensis | reverse complement strand
CTCACCAAAGCTGCATTTATTTGATCAAAAATACAGTAAAAAAAACACTCCCATTAGAAACCCATTAGATTAGTATCGATCTGAAGACTCAGACTGAAGGATCTTATTCCCCAGCAATAGATCATTTTCCATCAGAAAGGGTTTGTTCATTATATACCACATTTAGCTAGTTATGTGTTGTCTTTGTGACGCAGTGTGTTTGTTGTACATGAACATCCGCGGTCAGATTCCTGCCTCGAGCGCATCCTGAGATAATGCTCGTGAATCCACGTCCCCGATGGCCTGTCAGGATGCATCGCATGAGTCAGAAGACGAGACACAAGCACTTATGTAATGATAACACCCGCAGGCGCGACCTCTGACCCTGAGGACTCGAGCCGAGGAGCCATGGGCGCCTGTTTAACCTTGAGCGCTGGATAAAGGACGCTCTCGCCGCAGCTGAATGTGACCCAAATCTGAGCTTTTTTGCATGCGACACAGATCTGTTTATCTGGATGACGTCGTTGCCAGATCTCGCTGGAGAAATAAGCAACCTGCCCTGACAAAACAAGCCAAAATAAGCAACAAGCCTTTCCAAAAGAAGCCGCAATAAGCGCTGATGGCGGATGGGTCTCTGTTAAATTGTTGTGTGGGATAGAAACTCCTTGAGTAAAAAGAGAGAGACGGAGAAACACATGCATAACAAAAAGCTCAGACTTTATGCATCTGGGTCATTTTTATAGGGGAGGAAAAATGTAATACGTATTTGGGATTTTTATAATGTGATAAAAGTGTGAAGAGTCAGATTGGAGTTATAATTTATTATTTAAATATTATCTTATATTTTAGATTTTTAATGGAATAGATAATTGAATAATTTCAGCAAAAAATGTATACTTTTATTCATCAAGGATGCATTAAATTGATCATTTATAATGTTAATTCAAATAAACGCTGTTCTTTTGAACTTTCTATTTATCTGTGAATCCTGAAAAATAAAACGTATCACGGTTTCCACAAAAATATTGTGCAGCACGACTGTTTTCAACATTGATAATAATCAGAAATGTTTTTTGAGCAGCATTGGAATGATTTCTGAAGATCATGTGACACTGAAGACTGGAGGAATGATGCTGAAAATTCAGCTGCGCATCACAGAAATAAATTATAGTTTAATATAGATTCACATAGAAAATGGCTATTTTAAACGGTAAAAATATTTCACATTTTTACTAGAGCCCGACCGATAAGGGTTTTTTTGGGGCCGGTACCGATATTAGGGAGTAAAAAATATTCTAGATATTCTTTGTGTATATTATAGTACGGTACCAGTCTAAAGTTTGGACACTTTCTCATTCGTGTGTCCACACATTTGACTGGTACTATATATAGAATACAGTATATACATAAACAGAATATATATACATAAACACATTTTTTGCAATGATCACTCAAATGTGGTGATCAAACACTTATAATGACGTGACAGAGATACGTAATGATGGAGGCAGGGCATTTAACAATTTAACAATAAACTTTATTATCCAAAATGAGTCTGACATCAGTGCACTGAACAGTAAAGTTGAAGTTTATTCAACTTTAATTCAATTCAATTCCATTCAACTTTATTCCGTTGAAGTTTATTTCACTTCGAAACATTCATTCACGGATTTGCGCTACTGTCTTCACACACAGACAAAACTTACTAGAGAAGTGACATAATATACACCTGTGTAAATAACTTACGGTCGAATAAGACAATGCTTGAATGCTGCTGCCTGAACAAGAGACCTCCTTACTGAAGTGAAAGTGTTGGCTTTTGTCACTATCTCGCGAATGCGCCGGCAGATCTCCACCAAATTTGGGGGATCCCTTCAGCTCGAGAAGCCCTCTCGAACGCCACCCTCCGTGCGTCGGTAGCCCCCCGGGATCGCTTGATTGGTCTGCGCCAGACCGCGACTTTAACCACCCGTAACTCCCGAACCCCGGGGGCTATCGACGTGGG
>NW_015556349.1:657-841 GCF_001515605.1 Sinocyclocheilus anshuiensis | reverse complement strand
GTACAGTAACTAATTACATTTACTCCAATACTTTACACCTCTGTCTATATTCATCTGATTGGATTTTAATGCTTAAAGCTCAAAACGGAACTCCAAGATCTCAACGTCAGCCTCTTTTAAAGGGGTCATATGACATTGCTAAAAAGAACATTATGTTGTGTATTTGGTGTAATGAAATGTGTTT
>NW_015556349.1:0-128 GCF_001515605.1 Sinocyclocheilus anshuiensis | reverse complement strand
TCTTTAAATATAAAAAATGTACTTACAGGCTGTGAGTCAGAAGCGCCAGACTGTCCTTGCAAATTTGAAACTGCCCCACTTTCTAGAACAGCCTTTGAGCACAGACCCATTGTAGGCTACTCTGCAGG
>NW_015556348.1:202-517 GCF_001515605.1 Sinocyclocheilus anshuiensis | reverse complement strand
AACCTTGCCAAGACAGAACTGCTTGTGGTTCCAGCAAACCCATCGCTTCATTAAAATTTCACCATCCAGTTAGGCACATCAACCATAACTCCTTCAAAAACAGCCAGAAGTTTTGACAGACCTCAGGCCAGAACCTTGGAGTTATGATTGATGATCAGCTTACTTTCTCAGACCACATTGCTAAAACTGTAAGGTCCTGCAGATTTGCTTTATTCAACATCAAGAAGATCAGGCCCTTTCTTTCGGAACATGCTTCACAACTCCTTGTTCAAGCTCTTGTTCTGTCCAGGCTGGACTATTGCAATGCTCTCTTGG
>NW_015556348.1:0-106 GCF_001515605.1 Sinocyclocheilus anshuiensis | reverse complement strand
CCAGAACGCAGCAGCAAGATTAATTTTTAATGAGCCAAAAAGAATACACGTCAGACACATGTGTTTATCAATTTACACTGGCTACCAATAGCTGCTCGCATAAAAT
>NW_015556347.1:0-2878 GCF_001515605.1 Sinocyclocheilus anshuiensis | reverse complement strand
AGATTGTTTCGTGGGCCTAAAGTGTAGTTTTACAATTACTTTCCCATAAGAAAATGGTATTTCGCGGTTTTGGTCGTCCTTTAATTCTACAGTGATGTCCGTGATATGCGACTTGTTGACCGATGCGTAATGTACCCCCGTTTATGTGGAACTTCCTCGATACGTGAAGCCCTGATAACTCTTTAAACACCGCTTCGCCAGGTTTATTCGCATGTTTCTGGGGTGGGGTTGGGGCTGTGTATAGGTTGAAAAACCCGTCGTCGTCTTTAAAGGTGTACCAGTTTATAGGATATTCAATTTCAGCAAGGCCTACTTGCCACTCTCCTTTCAGGTTTATAGTTTTCGCCAACCTGGTTGTATAACTAGATATGAGATTCTCAGGATAAACTAATTAAAACTAACTAATTAATTAAAGCCATCCTAACCATTTCACTAAAACTAGCGTAGATCGCCCCTGTTTTCTCTCCCCTAAAATCTTTTCCACCTTAAACGCTTTGTTTTACTCTTCTTCGTAAAACACGCCATTGATGACATCGCTGTCATAATCAGACAGTCTATATATGGAGGGGTCATGTGGGGTACACGTGGAGATAGTGAAAAATTCTTTGGTGTAGTTCTGTTCATAACCCTTGGCGAACGGCCCTCTCACTTTAGAAATCCTGACCACATCCCCTACTTTATATTTAAATACGGTATGAGTTTTCTTCTTCACTTCGCTGTACAAGTTTTGAAACACGTCGCCTTCATTTTCCTTGTCGGCATCCACCGGTCTCATCTTAATACTCCGATGGTAACTGGAGTTGTAGCCCTGCATAATATCTTGCAAAACATCTATGTATCGTCGTGAATTTGTAGCGGTTAAATATCTCCACATTCGACTTTTTAACGTTCTATTAAATCGCTCCACAACGCTGGCCTTCAAATCAGTAGCCGTCGCAAAATTATGAACGTCGTGCTTTTTCATTAAATCTTGAAATTGTCTGTTAAAAAATTCAGTTCCTCGGTCCGTCTGTAATTTCTTTGGAACACGACCCTCTTCAAGTATAGACTTAAACGCTTTAGTAACCTCAACCCAGCTCTTATTCTTTAGTGTTCGAGCCCACGCATACTTACTAAATACGTCGATACAGGTCAACAAATATTTATTATTATAATTTTCCTCGGAGTACGCCGTCATGTCGACTAGATCCGCTTGGAACTGCGTATCCATACCGTACACCATGACTCTATTACGTTTGTAGTTTATAGAAGCTGTTCTGTGTAATGTGTAAGCATCCTCCCCAGCCATCCAGGCTGTAACCCGTTTATCGCTCAGACGTATGCCTGTATCCTTTAAGACCGCATCTTTTAATAGTTTTTTACCGCCTAAATAACCGGGGTTGGCAGGCATGTAATAAACTTTTTTCATGAGCACAGACATGTTGTTGTTACAACCATCAGCAAAAGAATAACTCGTACAAGCATCACGTTTCAGTCTTTTATTCAAAAATAATGTAGCGTTAGTAAAAGAATATATTTCAAAATGGATACGTATCGACAAGAATAGTATTCAAAATGGGTAGATAGTGACAAGAATAGAAAACAAAATGGCTACATAATGAAGGTATGCTATAAGTAATAATAATAAAAACAATGATAGAATAATGTCACAGGCTGTATAGCCAATAAAGACAATTTACACACGCCATATAGCTATGATCTAGTATGTAGTTGACCATGATTTCGACCATTTCGCAGACCGTATTTTTCTCATTTTTGGAAACCAGCTTCACACACACATCGGTTACATGTGTACACATACACAGGACATCGCTTACTCTTACCCCTTCGTCGGCTGCGGATATCTCATCTAGAATTTTTTTGAGCATTACAGGGGGTGGATCGGGTTTGTTAACACACATGTCAATCAATACATCCCACGAATCTGATAATCTTCTCATAACGTCCATTTGTTTCTTGAGATTTTTTATACATCTCTTTTGTACCCCGTGATCTTTCTCGGGGTCGCATGCGTGCTCTATGGCCATAAACATAATTTCAATCATTTGTTCTTTATAACGGGGCATAAACACAACATCTCTGAAAAAATTATTTCCACTACACACAGACCCCATGTTTTCACGGTCACAGTCCAGACTCTGACACGCTGCTTTGCCAGAGATCCATGGCGTCGTAAATGACTTTCTTGTAGTCCTTGTCCAGTAGCTTTTCCCTGATTTCTTGTAGCTTCGCGACGATGAATGGTTCGTCTCTTAATTCGTGGAGGATGGCCCCGGTAGTTCCTTGAATCCTCAGACTGTTGTTGGACTTCAACCCGCAGCGGCGTAGAGTGAAGTCGATAATAGTCTGAAGATCGGGCTTGAACAGCATCTTCACAGCTCGTCAAACCATGAGTCAAAATCATAGGCGGGAGGCTCAAACAGGCAGGTATGTTGCAGCTGGCTCGGACGGTCCGTTGCACAACCCTCGCACTCCTCCCTCAGCTTTTTGTCGACGATGTGTTGCAGCAGCAGCACGATCATAGCTTTTATGATATGGCGATCCGGTGCCATGAGTATTTAAGACAAGCCAATACGGTGCTGTGAGTATTAAGAAATACTGCTGCTGCACAAATAGCATATAAAATAACCCGTAGCAGATCTATACAGGTGGAGCTGGGGAAGATGGAGGGTTTCAGAGAAACTCTGAAAATCGCGCTGCAGGAATCTCTAGTGAATGCTACCCAGCCATATAAATACAAGGCAGTAAGCTCATTGGCTGCATATACAGCATGAACCAATCAGCTTGTGTCAAGTCTTTAACTTAACTTAACTCTTTGAATATCATTAGTTAATTTAACACCCCGTCAGAATGCGCCATCTAGAGTTTCATGACTGAA
>NW_015556346.1:788-1011 GCF_001515605.1 Sinocyclocheilus anshuiensis | reverse complement strand
TGGTCAAGGCACAGAAACATAGTAAGGACGTCGTTAAAATGGTCCCTGTGACATCAGTGGTTCAATCATAATTTTACGAAGCTACGATAATACTTTTTGTATGGCACAATACAAAAAAATAAAACACTTTATTCAACAATTCTTCTCCTCCGTGTGTGTTCTGAAGATGAGCGAAGGTCTTACGGGTTTGGAACGACATTAGGGTGAGTAATTAATGACCGAG
>NW_015556346.1:239-778 GCF_001515605.1 Sinocyclocheilus anshuiensis | reverse complement strand
TGAAGAAACAAAGTCACCTACATCTTGGATGCCCTGGGGGTAAGCAGATAAACATCACATTTTCATTTTTGGGTGAACTATCCCTTTAAGAGTTTAAAAATTCAGTCTCAGAAGAAAATATAATAATAATATTAAGTTTAAATAAGTAAACAATATGCAATATACAATGACATACTTTAAAGTCTTACCTAAGACTGCTATTACCAGTACATACAATATTTGCTAGACTACCAAATCAAAAACACATAGTCTTAGACTTAATGCTTATATCTTTCCCATTACCCCATTATGAATTGCTAGTAGTCAATAACCGGGAGCTTATGACAATTTTGATTCATGACTTTGATCTTTGACCCATAATTATATCCATATGCGACCTTTGACATCATAATTGTTTCCATATGCGAAAACCGGCGCGTGTGAAATCTTTTTTTTTCTTCTTGTCCATACAATAAAAGTCAAAGTGGTCTAATATTGTTTGGACCCCAGTGACTTGTAAAAATCTGTTTTGTGTCCACAGAAAGAAGAAATCCAAACAG
>NW_015556346.1:0-180 GCF_001515605.1 Sinocyclocheilus anshuiensis | reverse complement strand
TCTTCTGTGTCTTACGTGCCCCGTGGTATCAGGTTGCATTCCAAGGTGTGCTTGGATAAATAGACCCGTGCACTTCTGTGGAAAATCAGAAAAGAGCTGTGAAACACATAGACATGGACGGTTTTATACACACCCAAAACTCCTGAGAAGGAATGGGATGAAGAGATGATGGAAAATCTG
>NW_015556345.1:4148-4437 GCF_001515605.1 Sinocyclocheilus anshuiensis | reverse complement strand
CTTCGACGCAGCGTCTCGTTCCCTTGGGGAACCATGGTTACATACATAACCTAGAGACGTTTTAACCAATCTTGGACCTGCGTGTCTTGAACCGGGTCCTTCACCAGTTACCGTTCAAGATGTTGACGCAGGAATGCATCTTCGGGTGCATCCGTACCCGAGATTGGTTTGCAGCGATCGACCTGTAGGATGTGTACTTCATGTGTCGACCCTTCCGCACCACAGACCATTGCTGCGGTTCGCGTCCGAAGGACGAGCATATCAGTACAAGTCCCGAGGGGGGGGGGGC
>NW_015556345.1:3906-4066 GCF_001515605.1 Sinocyclocheilus anshuiensis | reverse complement strand
AGGCATCCCTTGTTCCCCTGAGAGAACAGGGCATTCGCATTCTCATGTAGTAAATCAGCTCAAAAGGGAAATATTTATGACTAATCATAACTGGTTATGATTAATAACAAATATTTCGATTAGATATTAGAATTAACTGTAGCAGAATCAATATTACAAT
>NW_015556345.1:2636-2828 GCF_001515605.1 Sinocyclocheilus anshuiensis | reverse complement strand
AATATATTAAACCAGAGATACATTCATACACCTGAATATCAGCGTTTAGGGCTTAACTAATACAAATAACGAGTGCCAACTCAGCTAATCTAATAGGGAAACGTACAAACAACAAATGCATATACCAGATACATTTGTAACTGATTAATTATTGTCTAAATAAAGAAAATGTCTTTATGTGTGTGTGTTATG
>NW_015556345.1:2112-2424 GCF_001515605.1 Sinocyclocheilus anshuiensis | reverse complement strand
GGGGAACCATTGGCCATTTATCACCCATATAAATGTAAAGTCTGTGACCAGGACTGTAATTTATATGCAAATGTCAAAGGCTAAAAGGGGTCTCTTAAGCCATAAACCCCAAAAACCATCCATGATTTTACGCAGACGCTACACTCAACTACCTCGACGACTGGCTCATATTAGCTTAGTCTCAGGATCAGTTGTGCGAACACAGGGACTTGGTGCTCTCGCACCTCAGCCAGTTGGGCCTTCGGGTCAACTGGGAAAAGAGCAAACTCTCCCCGACGCAGAGGATCTCTTTTCTCGGTATGGAGTTGGACT
>NW_015556345.1:1384-1603 GCF_001515605.1 Sinocyclocheilus anshuiensis | reverse complement strand
GCACGGACAACACTGCGACCGTTGCGTACATCAACCGACAAGGTGGTCTGCGCTCCCATCGCACGTCGCAACTCGCCCGCCACCTCCTCCTTTTGAGTCAGAAGCATCTGAGGTCGCTTCGTGCTGTTCACATTTCTGGGCTGCTCAACCGGGCAGCCGACGATCTATCTCGAGCTGTCTCGAGAATGACAACTCAATCCCCAGATGGTCCAGCTGGTT
>NW_015556345.1:906-1269 GCF_001515605.1 Sinocyclocheilus anshuiensis | reverse complement strand
TCGCTGACGAGGAGCAGGTCCTGTTAGTGGCGCCCTATTGGCCCACCCGGACCTGGTTCCGGAACTAATGCTCCTCGTGACAGCCCCTCCTTGGCCGATTCCTCTCAGGAAGGATCTACTCACTCAGAGACGGGGCACCCTTTGGCACCCATGTCCTGACCTCTGGAAACTTCATGTCTGGTCTCTGGACGGGACGCGGAGGTTCTAAGTGACCTACCTCAAGAGGTAGTTGACACCATCACTTCAGCGAGAGCACCGTCTACGAGACACGCATACGCTTTGAAGTGGAACCTGTTCATTGAGTGGTGTTCTTCTCACCGAGAAGACCCCCGAATATGCCCGATCAGAGTCGTGCTGTCCTTT
>NW_015556345.1:0-154 GCF_001515605.1 Sinocyclocheilus anshuiensis | reverse complement strand
GGGCGCTGGCTCGTGGCGCCTCGCTGGCAGATATCTGTAGAGCTGCGGGCTGGGTGACCCCTAACACGTTCGCTAGATTCTATAGCCTTCATGCGGAGCCGGTATCCTTCTGTGTTCTCACCTCAAACGGGTAGAAGCACTGAGTGGCCCCGGC
>NW_015556344.1:0-1182 GCF_001515605.1 Sinocyclocheilus anshuiensis | reverse complement strand
GGTCACATATATTATTATGTAAATATATAATATATAATATTTTATTATTATAGAAAAACATATAAACAATTAAACATGTATTTATGTAAATATATATAAATTTACAGCTATATACATTTACATAAATACTATACATACATTTGTAGAAATATTTATATAAATACACTACTGTTTTTTAAAGAAGTCTCTTCTGTTCACCAAGCCTGCATTTATTTGATCAGAAATACAGCAAAAGCAGTAAAATGGTGAAATATTATTAGAATCTAAATCATGTTTTCTATGTGAATATGTGTTAAACTGTAATGTATTCCTGTGATGCGCAGCTGTATTTTCAGCATCATTACTCCAGTCTTCAGTGTCACATGATCTTCAGAAATCATTCTAATATGCTGCTTTGCTGCTCAACAAACATTACTATTAGGGGTTCGAGCACGAAGTGCTGAAACCCTATTGTAATTGTTAGGATTTTTATTATTATTATTATTATTATTATTCTTCCCTAAAACTGATAGTGCAGCCCAAACCGTAAGGCCTAGAGAGCTGAAACTTGGTCGAAAGGTAGTAGTCATGCTCGCTACTCAGGCGCAAAGAGCCGGCCCAGTCGGCCAAATGGGGGCGCTACAGCGCAAAAAACGAAATTTTCAGACATTTTTGGCCGTAGCTCGTACACCATTTGTTGTAGACTCAAAAATTGTATATCGTTGCGATCCTTGCATCAGCCCGAACAAAAGATTTCCTTACACCTAAATTTTCTCTACGGTTTGTCCAGAAAATTGAGTTATGTCCGAAACCTACTTTTTGCTCTACGGCGCACCGTTTTTCCACAAAATTGAGTTATATCCGAAACCTACTTTTGCGAACTAGTCCTAGGTTTTTCGCCCGATCGGAACCAAACCACTGCAGAAATATTCTGTGGACACTGAATATTAATAATTATCCAAAAAAAGTTGAAATTTTGATTTTCGTGCGCAACAGCGTGCAAAGAAACATCTATGCTAACGTTAGCCAAAGGTTTTTTAGCTATAACTCTTGAACGGAATGAGATATCTTCACCAAACTCGGTACACATGTGTACAAGCTCAATCTTTGGTCAAATAAAAAAAATTGCGCAGCTCTGCCACCTGGTGGCGCTATAAAATGGAAAAAACGTAAAAATGACTATAACCTCGCAACCGTTGGTCC
>NW_015556343.1:935-1502 GCF_001515605.1 Sinocyclocheilus anshuiensis | reverse complement strand
AAAATCTGTATTTTCTGCAAGCTTTTTTCAAGTTAAATGTAGATGACTTTCCAAAAAAGGACACTTAGAAACTCCAAAGGACACCAAAGAGCCAAATTATATAAGGAGCCCATATAAGCACATATGAAAGAAAATAAAAAAAATCTGAATTTTATAGTATGTGTGTACAGTGCAACACCAAAGAGCTTTTTTACATTTTAGAGAAGCCAAGTTGCGATACCGAAAAGGACCACATGGAGATGCCAAAACAACCGCCTGCTGACTGCATATATCTACTACAGTACACGGATCCATTCAGAATAACTAAACACAGCTACATAAACATGAGTGCTCCTAAAAAGAAAAGTAAGCGTCGAGCCCTGGTTTTAGCTTGCAGTTTTGCGATCTCCACTTCAATATTCTATTATCAGAAAAGTGTAATTCATCAAGTGTTCATTTATATGAGAGAGAGAGAGAGAGAGAGAGAGAGAAAGAGAGGTGGTGTATGTATGAATTACCACAGTTTTTCTGCGTTTCTCTATTAACAGTGAAGCTGTGGCTTTAATTCCTTTAGAAACAATGCTGTTA
>NW_015556343.1:569-925 GCF_001515605.1 Sinocyclocheilus anshuiensis | reverse complement strand
AACAATGATGCTACCAGCTCCTTGTTGAGAAAGATAATGTAGCTCTTGAGCGATTAAGCTATTTAGTTGATAAAAGTGCGGGGCAGCGCTAAAACGTTTGCTCCTGAATGTCTGAGTGCATGCGCAGCGTGATCTGTGTGTGTGACTGAGCGTGTGCGTTATATACAGAAGACAGCACATTCGTTTAGAACTCTTCTAATTTTTATTTTTTAAATGTATAGAGTGTGTTAATTTGTGCAATGATAACCTACCAGCAATGTAAATATGATTTTTTTTTAAATATATTAGAATGAGTACATTACAATATAAATTTATTAGAATGAGTACATTATTATTTATGGGCTTAAAAACAAGAT
>NW_015556343.1:0-359 GCF_001515605.1 Sinocyclocheilus anshuiensis | reverse complement strand
CTAAACCAACCGCCTGCTGACTGCATATATCTACTACAGTACACGGATCCATTCCGTATAACTAAACACAGCAACATAAACATGACAAATCAAAACATTACCGTGAATGTGTGTGGAAACAACGTGAATGTACGTAAATGTCTGTACCTGTGCATAAATACAATGTGCGATCAGTGCGTCAAGAGCACTCATACACGCATTAATATAATGTACTCACGCGTGCTAACTGTAAGACTCCTGTACGCCACCGCAATCGTCTTTACCTTGATTGCGGTCTTCATCCATCAAAACTTTACTATCGAGACTGGTTATCAAGTCGAGAAAACGTAGTTTGTGTCTCATCTGGCCATACAGCGGTG
>NW_015556342.1:0-970 GCF_001515605.1 Sinocyclocheilus anshuiensis | reverse complement strand
TAAGCATTATATAATGTTTGTTAATGATTTATAAATGAAAATTATAAAGTGCTACCCTTTAAAAAAATAAAAAGTGGTTACTTTAAAGAGCTCAGTTTCTGCCTGATTTTACCCATAACCATTTGTTTTGATTGTATAAATCAAAGTATAGATTGGTTCAGTGATGTTAAATAATGTGTTACATTTATTTATTTATTTTTTCAGTGAAGGACAAGCACATTCACGTCGTTCACGGTAGGCCTGAAGTTTAGGAATTAAGGCCAAATGCAATGATCAAGATTTCTCCGGGTTCCTCATTTTGGGTAAATTTACAACAGGACGGTTTTGAGTCTCAGTTTGAGATTCTGCTCATTTCAGAACTGCTTGATTCATTTGCTTTGAAAAGTAAACAGTTGTAATAATAGCATAACAAATAATGAACAATATTTCACTGTAATTAAGTGTATGATTGACATACAGTAGCTTATGCTTGTCAGTCTCAGGCATAAAACATTACTTCTCAAGCAGGTTTAAATGGCTTAAAATGGAGTAACCATTATACTATCACTATATCCACATAATAGGAACTGCATTTCTTTTAATTGCTTGCCTTATGCATAGGGTTGCAAAGGGGCGGAACATTTCCGGAAACTTTCCATGGGAATTTTGGAAATATTCCAAGTTTGAAACTTACCAGGAATTTATGGGAATTTACGGGAATTGATGGGAATTAATTGGAAATTTGGGGAAATTTATAAAACTATTACATACAAACATAAATATAAACATTTTGTTTGATCATAGGCTCAAATACAATACTATCTAAATCTAATACTAATACAAATTTAATTTCTTTCTTTTTTTTTGGGGGGGGGGTGGATCTGTGATGCTTTTTTCAGGATTTATTGATGAATGAAAACTAGGGCTGCATGATTGATCACATGCCATTATCATGCGCATCTCGTCAGTAAAGCTGGTTCTGTGATTAGTA
>NW_015556341.1:0-5953 GCF_001515605.1 Sinocyclocheilus anshuiensis | reverse complement strand
CAAATGCAGACATGGTTTTATGTTTACGCGGCGCGATGCATAAAAGACAGTATAAGTCATTATAATCCATAATTATGTAAATAATGTTCTTTTTAGCAGCATCATATGACCCCTTTAATGATAAAACATTCAACTGATAATTTGTGTGGTTTTAAACAGACAAGTTGTGTAACTGGTATCAAACCCTATAAAAGACAGCTGTGACAAATGTTTGTCTCAGACTGTGCGATGGCTTATCTCGCGTTATTTGAAGACTTGGCAAACAATGCGCTCTGCAGAGAAGGCATTTACAAAAACCGCATGTGGGATTTATCAACAATGATTGCTTGAGCTCAAGTTAAAAAATAAAGATGTGAATCATTACCCTACATTTTTTTAATTGGATGAATGAAACATTTTTTTCAGTGTTCTTAAAGCATTAATCTCACAAAATGTTCATAATTTTTTTTTGAAAGCTTAAGCTTTTACATTTTTAAAAGTTTTAAATAATTGTTAAAAGTGCTTAATAAGTAAATATATCTTCATATTTATGTATTGAAAGATAAATACTGAGTAGATACTGATTAAGACAGTTTGGTAATTTTTTACAACAGGGTTTCCCATTTTCATTTAGTTTATCTTGATGTTCTAAAATAACGAACACTAAAACTGAAATAAAATGTAATAACTATACAGAAAATCAACAAAACTAATAAAAACAACAAAAACAAACAATAAAATGACAAACTTTAAAATGAAAATGACAGCAGAAAATATAAATACAAAAATAATTAAATATATTAACAAAAACTAATAGCACACGAATGATACTAAAATAACATTGCTTTACAATAAAGTGTCAATGTAAGATGTATACGATAGGGCTGAAACGATTAGTCGACATTATCGACAACGTAGGCAATAAAAAATTGTCAATATTTTTGTTGTCGAGTAGTCGTTTGATTTCATGTGACCTAATGTAAGAGCCTGCAATAATGCGGTTTGACAAGTGTGGCGCTGTAGCGCAAGACTAAAGTGATATCTTGGTTTGCAGAGATCAAAGCTTGATCTAGCTCAGGACTGTTTTGATTATCATAAACCTCAAACCTGTAATGTATTTTAAGAGAGATTATGTTGTGAACAAAATAGTTTATCCAAAAATAAAACTTCTTATCTCTTACCTTTATTTTGTTTCTTATTCATATGACTTATAAAAGCAGATGTCAGGATGTCATTCAGTTACTTTTTTAGCTAATGAAATGGTGAATGAGAGAGTTTATCTGTCATCTCATTTTGTGTGCCAAATATATTTATTTGTATAAATTAATTGTATAATAATTGTAATTACATACAGTAATATGATTTTCAAAAGCTGATTACCTTTATTAATTTGTTAGAATATGTATAACTCAATATTTTAACTAATTGCAAAATCTGAATAATCAATCAAAGTCTACTGATTAAGCAGTGAAATAATCAACGATTAGTCAATTAATCGTTCCAATAATTGTTAGATTAATCGATTATCAAAATAATCGTTTGTTGCAGCCCTAGTATACGATGGGGGGTGTGGGGGGGTTATAGAGGGCACCTCTTTTGAAAATCTGCTTAGGGCCCGCAAAATGCTAGGGCCGGCCCTTTGTGTGTGTGTGATATAATTTCGTATTTCTTAATATATCCTCCATGTAATGTCATTGTAAGGAAAACCCTCAGCTCAGCAGGTGGAGAAAAAAAAACAAGAAGGATCAGCCCAACCTTAACCTGCAGATGGAGCTATTTCTGCAAAAAATTGAAGCTCAATGCAAATAATCAGCCACAAAATGAGACTAGAGACGCTTTGAAGTCATTTAAAGCATTTTAAAGTTGAAGTGCACCATCACACAGTAAACTCTGCAGTTGGGACAGGTGTATAAATGTGTGAATTTTTTTTTTATTATTATCACATTTTACATGAAGTGTGCAATAAATCTTTGCAATCTATTTTTGATTTCCACTAACTGCTCTTTAAAAAATGTGGTAAATAGACTGAATGAATTATATAATTTGCTTATTTTGTTTAATAGGTAAAAAGCATTTATATCAGAATAAAAATAATAAGCTAAATACTGAAATGCACAAATACTAAAATTTGTTGTTACCTAATTTTGCAAAGCATGAACATTTGTATTTAAAAAAAATGAAATAACATACAAAGGCACTGATGCATTAGTAGCAATATGAGAAAGTCCCAGTAGCTCCAGTAACTAATATGATTTCATGAACAGAGATAGTGGGTGTGGTCACCGAGTCACATGGCCCCTCCCTCTTTATTTGACTCCTCCCCGACATCATCATAGTCTGTTTTTAAAAACAAAAGCAAATTCACATTTTCATTGTTAGAATTTCATCTAGATTTAGTTTAAATTAGAAATGTAAACATTATAAGGATATAGTTATAAAGTATAAGGTGACAATAACCTACCTAGGTTTTTCCCATCTTTATTGCTGTTCTTCACATCATCATACTCCTCCTGATCTCCCTCTGATACACATGCAAAACAAAACCTCACATTGCTATTTGTAATATAGCTTGTCATGTCATAGACATCTCGAGACTGTTGGATAAAACCTGATAAAGCCATGATGATTCATTAATTGTAACGTAACAATAGAAATATATAACAACTATTTATTATGTAATATGTAAAAAACCAGAGTGAATCTATTTAGACAGACTGTAAACCATGTTTTGTTTTGTTTTCATTTTCAATAAGGTATATGTCGAACGTTCGTCACCTGACCAAACCCGGAAAACAGGTCTCATTGCTTCCGCTTGTCGGAGAACGTACTAACAGCCGTACTAAATAATAGCGATATCTATGGGCTTTTAAGATAATCGGTTAAACTAGCTAGCTGTTTTTATTGTTGACGTTTTATTAATTGTTTTTATATAAATGTTAGTGAAAAGTGAAAAAAACTTTTAGATATCATTCCGCATCTGTGTTGGAAATTGGTTATGATAATCTTTGGTATCTACTTTGAAGGCACCTTGAGTAAAACTGCTTCATATTTAACGAAGCATATGCAAAACGCTTGAACCAGAAGCGGCGAGACCCGGTTAACAGAATACGGAATCTGTTGCGCATAACCCCTATACAGTACGAACGTTACTGTCGCTCGTCAATGGCAGCTGTCATAGTTGCTGTGCGATAAGTGCATAGGCTAGACCGTCCCATTTAAGAATTCTCAGTTTGACCTTCACTCACTTCGAAGGCATGGCCAAAATCTGGTTTTGATCTTGTAGGTGGGCTTTTTGCCTTAAAAGTTTCACTTTTTTTAGACCATGAGCTCTTTTTTTTATTTTACTGCACTGCGTCTTGCTTTTTTAAAAGCTAACATTCATTCTGTGTGATCAACCCGTTTATTCAGCTCACTGCATTTCAGAGATAATTCACACTGCAACAACAGATGATGACGATCATCAGATTACGTTTTTTTGTAAAATCACGATTCAGCTTAGACTTTCCACAACTTGAAAAATGCAGAATGAACATATTCAGTCCATGGAAACAATGAAGACTAATGGCAACAGACACTGACAGGGAGACTCAATGATCCAACAAAACCTGACAAGTGTGCCTGTTACGTTGGTTGGCATTTGTCAGTGCAGTTTAAACTCATTTTATGTGGCTGGCCTTTTTTATAGCAACTGTTGAACAGTCAGAAGTTTTCAATAAACTGCATTGACTCAAAGAGCTGATGCAATCGTTCATATCATATTTTAACTTATTTAAAAATAAATTGTGTTTGGGGAACTAAGTTAGTTCTTTATCTCTTCCAACTCAAATGCACCTAATATGAAACTGCTTATCACTCGAAAATTTCACACAGGAAGAAACTTTCACTGGCACACACACAAACATGCAGCTTTGTGGTTTGGAGTCTCACAAACTCTCATCTACAAATTCATCTGATTACACAAACACAGAAAGATAAACAGTTGCACCCATCTGACATTCTCAGTTCAGAGACTTTAGCGTCATGTGTTCATGAGGATTAGGCTAATCATCCCATATAGAAAACATCACAAGTAAAATTAATCATGTTTATAATGATAAACATGGGTTTATTATAGCCCACTTACAATTTACATTTCAGAGATCATTACAAATAAATTATTAAATGCTAAAACTGAATAAATTTAAATGAATAAACTTGGCATTGCATTTGCAACCATGTGAAAACAGGGGCTGCTGCAGCCCCCTCAGCACCCCTACTTCCCGCGTCCCTGCTGGAGTCCCAAAATTTTGTTTACTTTGATAGCCTTTTCTCGCCAAGGTTTTCATAATTTTTAAACACATAAATGGTAAAATAGTTAAAGCTTTTAGCATTCTTCCATGATGCCTCACCCTGCTGAGTGAAGTAATGTTGTCTGTGATGAATCTCGTGATAAATGGCCTCAGTGTGTGTCCTGTGTAGTTCTGTGTACCAGTCAGGGAGAGCTGTGAGTGCAAACAGACAAACCTGCTGTCAGTTCACAACACATGACTGATCACACACTGAATAAGACACAATATGACAGTCTCTGGATCTCACCTACCTCTCCTCATCACTCTCTTTCGCTGAATCAGTATAAGCAGTGGCACTAAGAGCAGTAAGAGCACAACTCCCAGAACAATCACAAGCACTGGGGGGACAGAGAGAGACCCTGCTGGAGGAGTTTGTGGAGGAGAGACTGATCTCGATGCACCAGAAGTACTGAACACTGGCAAATCTGTCGTTATAAAAACAGGCAGACACAAACATTAAAAATAATACATTAAAAAAAATAAAAAATAAAATACAAAATACTATCAGCTCTAAATGCTCAAATAGATAATGTTCCTCAGTGTTAGCTGTGACCTGCACAGGTGAGTCCAGCGTGCTCTTTGCGGGAGCAATATTATTTGTTCGTATTTTGCTGTGACCTGCACAGCTGAGTCCAGCGTGCTCTTTGTGGGAGCAGTCAGTGTGGTTATTCAGGGAGAGAGGACAGTCCCACAGGTGAATCTCATTCCCTCTGCATTCGACTTTGTTCATCCACACAACACCTTCACCAGCACTAATTGTTGAATTCCCATCAGCCCTCAGTGCTGCTCCACAACCCAGCTGCCTGCAGACCACCCGAGCATCACTGATGTCCCACTGATCATCAGAGACTGAGCCCCATCTGTCAAATACACAAACACATTCAAAATCATGATTGTCTTAAAATGATCTAAAATTAATATTATTTGTTCGTATTTTGCTGTGACCTGCACAGGTGAGTCCAGCGTGCTCTTTGTGGGAGCAGTCAGTGTGGTTTTTCAGGGAGAGAGGACAGTCCCACAGGTGAATCTCATTCCCTCTGCACTCGACTCTGTTCAGCCACACAACACCTTCACCAGCACCAAAGACTGAATTCCCATCAGCCCTCAGTGCTGCTCCACAACCCAGCTGCCTGCAGACCACCTGAGCATCGCTGATGTCCCACTGATCATCACAGACTGAGCCCCACACAGCGTTATGATACACCTCCAGCCTCCCAGAGCACCAGCCCTCCCCTCCACTCAGTCTGAGAGGAACATGATCTGAAACACACACATCAACCACTGACCAGCTTCAACACAACATTTACAACAAAACACACACTGAACCAAGATGGCTTTAAATGTATGATTAGACATCTTGTTCTTGTTTCAATGTACATATTTCAATGATATATTTGGAAAAATCAAGCTTACGTTAACTAAAATTAAATATTAGTACAATAATTATATTAATAAAATTAAAATTAAATTACCTGAACACTGTTTCTGGTGAGGAGATGGTGAAATAAAACATGTCAGACGACTCCGAGGAGACTCCTGATTCTCCTCCTCTGAGATTAAAACATGAAGAGAACTGAACATTAGGGTACAAGGACATAACATCTTTCAGTGAAACATATCAGTGTGAAAACATATAATTTAAGCCT
>NW_015556340.1:249-565 GCF_001515605.1 Sinocyclocheilus anshuiensis | reverse complement strand
GCTGCAGCAGTCCCCGCTCCCGCAGGAGTCTCTCCCGTATTTCCCAACTGCCGCAGCAGTGCCTGCTCCCGCAGGAGCTCTTCCGTATTTCCCCACTGCTGCAGCAGTTCCCACTCCCGCAGGAGGTCTTCCATATTTCCCCACTGCCACCACAGTCCCCGCTCCCGCAGCAGCTTTTCCATATTTCCCCACTGCCGCAGCAGTGCCCGCTCCCGCAGGAGCTTTTCCATACTTCCCCACTGCCGCAGCAGTGCCCGCCCCCGCAGGAGCTTTTCCATATTTCCCCACTGCCGCAGCAGTGCCCGCCCCCGCCGGA
>NW_015556340.1:0-209 GCF_001515605.1 Sinocyclocheilus anshuiensis | reverse complement strand
AGGAGCTCTTCCATATTTCCCCACTGCCGCAGCAGTTCCCGCTCCCGCAGGAGCCTTTGTCTGTATTTTACTCTGCCGCAGCAGTGCTTGCTTCCGCAGAAGCCATTTTCTCTTTTCAGATGCCGTAGCAGTTCCCACTCCCACAGGAATTTTCTTTTCAGATGCCGCAGCAGCGGCCGCTTCCACAGAAGCCACTTTCTCTTTTCAGA
>NW_015556339.1:1062-1223 GCF_001515605.1 Sinocyclocheilus anshuiensis | reverse complement strand
GCGCGAGTGCACTTGCTAATTGAAGGCAGATTGTATAAAATGGATAAAAAAAAAAAAAGTTTATTAACGAGCTGCAGTTTTATTGCATCACGCGCTGGCACAGATGCAGTATATTAACGCCACGGGTCATCAATAAGGTGCAGATTGGTCCTCAATTTGTG
>NW_015556339.1:0-153 GCF_001515605.1 Sinocyclocheilus anshuiensis | reverse complement strand
CACACAGAGAATTGAAATTGCGTTACTCTCAGACCCTTGGTGCATACAGATAACACTAACATTAGAACATAAATACAGATAGATACAGATTAAATATAAAATACAACGATACAAATATACAAATAAGGTAAAATGTAAAAAAATATATAAAGC
>NW_015556338.1:0-2696 GCF_001515605.1 Sinocyclocheilus anshuiensis | reverse complement strand
GCCCGGTGGAGTCGCACGGTAGAGTCGATGGTCTTTACACTCTTTTCGGTCTTCACACGAGGAGGCCGTCACGCGACGGCTGCCGTGTGGTAAACTAAACTTTTTTTTATACCCGTCTAACAAAATACTAAATTAATTCAGCTGGACACACTTTCCTTATTTCCGCCTAACAAAATGCTAAATTAATTCAGCTGGACACACTTTCCTTATTTTTCCACAACAAATGGCCAAGCAAGCGCAGACACTAACAAGATACGCAATACAGAACGAGACCAAACTATTATATATCTATATATTATATAACTAATATCATTCTCTTTTTCTTTTTAATGTGGTTCAATATTATTAGTCTTTCTGAGTTGTACTGTGAGCTCCGAGGTTGGTCGTTGATGGTTTTTAGTTTGTTGAAGCCGTCATTATTTCAACTTAATTTTAAAATAATCTTTTTTTTATATCTAGGGTAGGCAATTTTTTCGAGAAGCATTTTTGTTATACTGGTTGAAAGTCTCTTTACATCTTGGTAATCAATAGTTAAAGTGGTCTAAATATACAAATATAAATATATCTTCTGTGGAAGGCTCAGGACCATAAAATATTCGTCCAGTCATTACATTCGGCTCGAAAACAATGATAGGATGTCCTGCCCACCTGTCAACCTACAGTATTTATTGCATGCCTCCACACAGCCAGTAGTGAGAGTCTGAGGAGGGGCTTCCGTACGGTAAATTCCACTGATCGGTGAGTCAAAGTGAGCACCGATTTGCCTCTGATTTCAGCCATTTGTCTGCGATTTCACAAAACCTGTCGGCAAGTGAAAATTGTGAACTCTGCATTATTTTACACACTCAGTTCATGGAGCTCTCTCCTAATAGGCTGATGATCTGAATTAGGTGTGTTAAATAAAGGGAGACACACAAAGTGTGCAGAACAGTGGTCTCATTAGTTTAATGACTAAGTCTGAGTCTGATGGCCTTGATTAGCTGGATCAGGTGTGTTAATTAGGCTTGGAGCTAAACTCTGCTGGACAGTGTCCTGTCTCCAGAAACAGGTCTGGACACAATTGATCTGAATGATGCAGCATCTCAAAAAAATTTTTGCAGAACACATTTTTAAAATCCTTCAGAATCTCATTTTCACAATAGCGCTGGATAACAAACTTTGGGACTGTTGATTGGCTTAAAGGAACACTCCACTATTTTTGAAAATAGGCTCATTTTCCAACTCTCCTAGAGTTAAACAGTTGAGTTACCGAATGGGTAACATTTCTGTCCCCAGGACATTAAAAGTATAAAAATGCATGAAAATGAACTCTAAAATAAATTTTATTATTAAGCAAAGTGTCTTCACATTTAGCTAACTGCAACTAAAATATATTTTATTATTAAGCAAAGTGTCTTCACATTTAGCTAACTGCAAAATTTAGAATGTATAATTAAAATCATTATCATAAAGAAATAGTAGTTGTTGCATGTCCCCACTCCCTGCCTCTATAATTTACCATGAAATAATATGATTAAAATCCTTCAGAAATGTTTTATTTTTTGCATTTATGTGTGACTTTATATCCAATCAATGATTTCCTTTTTTTCAAAAGAAAAATAATCCATAACATTTTTGATAAAATACACATTTTAGTCGTGTCTCCCGGGTTTACACTCAGTCCTGTTACCCTAACACATTCCCCACTCTGATCAACTTGGAACTTTCCAAAAGATATTTTTTCAACAGCGAGTTGTATTATCCAGATCTTCTGAAGGCAATGGGGAAACCAAAGGTAAGTCCTCTCATTTTCTTTTCAATATATTTGATGATATTTCAACTGTGTCTGAGAGGGTCAATCTGAACATACTGCCCTGTTTCCTAAATTATTTTTTAGATGTCATTTGTTCATTTTAAAAATACACATTTTTGATAAATCACTAGAATTTGCTCAGTATCCTCATGCTATTAGCATATGTGCCATGTGGCTATTTAGCATGTATTTGCCAGTTATATGCTAAAAACTCAGTCCTGTTACCTTCAGTCCTGTTATTCATATAAGCCATAACAGGACAGAGTAATAGTAACAGGAGTGTGTTGCATTCTCTGCTCCATTGATATAATAGTGTGAATATTAGTTTATGTAATGTGATTTACTTGTTCTTTTTATGTTTTACAGTTACCATTACTTATATTGTAAATGTATTATATGTACCATTTATTTACCATACTTGCAGAGTGCTAATCCACCACAGAGAAGCAGCGACTTTATCGTGAACGACGTGATGCAGACCCAAGAAACAGACACAACAATCAAGTTGTTTTTTGTCAGTGAGGAATCAATTGAGAAAGCCGTTTCAGAGATGCCCAATGATGTGCCACCAGTTCCATCCATTATGAGGATCCATCAGGTAGTGTCCCTAGCCCATGGAGAACTGATATACAGGGATGTCAGCTGCTTGTGCACAACAACACAACATCTGAACTGTGGGTGCTTTAATGCAAAGCATTTCAAGTTCCACATTCAGCAGACAGCTCCCATGGCTCCCACAATGACTGAAGTTCAGTGGCAAAAGCCTTGAAGTTGTTGGCAAACGGTGTGTGCTGAAGTATGATGGTGATCTATATCCTGGTGTCATCACAGATACAAGTGAAACACATGTTGAGATCCATTGCATGCAAAAGATTGGATTCAACAGGTTTTTCTGGCCAGCCCA
>NW_015556337.1:1504-1675 GCF_001515605.1 Sinocyclocheilus anshuiensis | reverse complement strand
GTAATGTAAGTGAGTAATGTGATGTAAGTGAGCAGTGTAAGTAAGTAATGTAAGTGAGCAGTGTAATGTAAGTCAGCAGTGTAAGTGAGCAGTGTAATGTAAGTGAGCAGTGTAAGGTAATTAAGCAGTGTAATGTAATTAAGCAGTGTAATGTAAGTAAGCAGTGTAATG
>NW_015556337.1:0-213 GCF_001515605.1 Sinocyclocheilus anshuiensis | reverse complement strand
GTGAGCAGTGTAATGTAAGTAAGCAGTGTAATGTAAGTGAGCAGTGTAAGTGAGTAATGTGATATAATTGAGCAGTGTAATGTAAGTGAGCAGTGTAAGTGAGCAGTGTAATGTAAGTAAGCAGTGTACGAGTGTAGAAGAAGAAGTCACGCTGTTAGGATTGTTCCCATGTCCTCTGAAGCGTGCTCTCACATTGTGTTTATTAATTTTACT
>NW_015556336.1:0-6021 GCF_001515605.1 Sinocyclocheilus anshuiensis | reverse complement strand
AAGACCAAACAAAGTAGTTTCGCTTTCCCAACGAAACACACAGCGTCTCCACGACATGACGGCGGCAACAACAATACTACAGCGAGAATAAAAGTTACGCCTTCTTTCTCTGTATGAACATTTGGGCGGCGTTATGCAAATGTTCCCACATCGTGACGTAGATATGTGGGGGCGTGTTAGAACGAGTCGTTTTAGGTAGGCATGGTTGACTCTTAACTTTTATAAAGAATATCTCTTTGGATTTGAGACTTTAGTCTTTGCAACTTTACAGATCTTCTTTATGCACCAAGAGCTTGTAACACTCCAAAGAGAAAGGAAAAATTTTAATCGCATAATATGACCCCTTTAAGATATAACATTATATTTTGTCAGTTGCGTGAATACTTAAATATATTTACTCTACTGTAAACCTGTGTATAGCCTATGTGTATCGAGATAGAGCGCCGTCGGTGTCGTCTTTATGCGTGCGCTTCGGAAGACAGTCAGTGCGAGGAAGTGAATGGAGAAAAGGTACTTCTCTCAGAAATCTAGTTTCTATTTGAAGCATTGGGATTGCTAGATGAGTGCTTAATTAACTAATTTTTGTGAAAACCTCAAATTGCTTTTTAGCAAAAATAAATAGCTGTTGCTATTTAAGATTTGAGTGTTTACATAATCAGTTTTATGTTATTTTGAGTTGGATGGGGCCGCCTAGGGCGTCAAAATGGCTAGAAACGGCCCTGGTCTCACCTCAGTTGTGGTATTGAAGGTGGAGAGAAGTGCTGGTTATTCACTCTCCCCACCAACAATTCCTGCCAGACCTGAGACTCAAACCCATGACCTTCGGGTTACAAGTCAGACCCTCTATCCATTAGGCCACGACTGCCCCCTAAGCCAGCAGCTGCTATGAATAAAGATAAATGTTGCCAAAAATGCAGCTGTCTTGTGTTAGCCACAATGTCCGTATATTGGCCAAAATGAAAGAAGGAATTATGCTCATTGCGCTGTTTTTGTTCAGCAGCGCTGGGTGGCCAGGGTTCATAGCTCCCGCTTAGCGCTGACCCTTCTCTCATCATAGCAGCTTTATATAAAGATGAATAGACCTCACAGAACTTAATGTATGAATAACGGTATGTTTGTACTTACCATTTGTGCAACAGGATAGTGTTTAATTAATACACACTAATTGTTTTCCTTGCATTTTTCAGGATTTAAACCCCTAACATCTGGATGACAGTTACACACCTTTTCATTCACATGAATCTTTATTTCTTTTATGTACTTTACCTTTATGTATTAGTTTCTTAATGTAATCAACATTCATTTACTTATTTTTTCATATTATATTACTGTGATTAACTGTTGTTAATGTTTAATCACAAGACGATGTTGGGAAGCAGCAGTTGTATTTGCTTTGTAACAGTTGTGGAATTTATGCTGGTCAGACAAAGACAGACTGATCATAAAAAGGAATGAAACAAAGATTATTCAGTAAACTTTATTCAGTTATTTTATCACTTTATCTTCCTGCTCTTTCTGTACCTGCATCTCTTGTAAAAGTATTAGAGTTAAAAAAAAGAGTGGAAAGTGTTACAGCTCCAAATGAAACTTCTAGATTCACATCACCTCAGAACTTGTGGTGGGGGATGAAGTAGGAATTGCAGGGTCATGAGTTGTCTCAGCAATTTGTACATCATCACCCTCACAAGCAATTCATAAATAAATAGTATCTGCAGCATAAACAAACTTGAAATGTACATGGTCTCCAATGTGTGCATGTTATTACATAAATCATCAGCTGAATGCATGCCATCGCAGGGCTTGAGACACAATACAAGCTCTGCTGTGACAGCTCTTTCATGTCCTCAATAAACAAAAACACAAGGGACTGCTTAAAAACTATCCAAAAACTATATTTTCATAATATATTTATTTACGACATGTCCCATCAGTCAAAACCTTATTTTATGCTTTACATTGAGTTAATGAATCTAATATCTTAATGTGGTATGGGATCCAAGAGATTAATGATTCTTTATTAAATAAACATAATAATCGATAAATATTAAATCATAACACACTCTGGACTAAACAGCAGCCGTTGGCTTACACTGGTCACGTTAACGAGTGTGTCTAAATGACAGATTTTACTTCTAAGTTTTAAGTAAACATGGAAAAATAAAAAAATACACCTTTACTAGGCTAGTTAACTGAAATGAACCGATCAACTGCACACTAGTGATGGGTCGTTCTTGAACGATTCGTTCATTTTGAAAGAATCTTTAATGTGACTCGTAAGAACGAGTCGTCCCAGGGAGTGATTTGTTCAGTCGCGCATGCGCAACATCCTATAGGTTCTGATCACGTGACAGCCCCATAAGCTTTAACCTATGCAGTCTGAGCCGGAAAGAGACTTAATAATAATAACCAACTCTTTATTACATTTGTTACAACATTCAGTGTTATGGAAATGAACCATCATGACAGAAATTCACACATTTATAAACTGTAAGAGCTACAATTTGAGACTAGAAACGCATCATGTAACTGTAAGAATAAATAATAATTATAATAATGATAATACTAATAATAATAACGATGTACCCGTTTGTAAGGAAGCTTGTAAATTAACTAATTTCTCTATCCAATGCTGTCACGTCACGTATTTAATTTATCCCCACCCCAAACAACTCTATAATATATAAATTATTTTTTTAATATTTATAACAGCCCAAACATACCTATATACATATAGACTGCTGCACCAAACAAATTCATAAGGGAAAAAATGTAAACAATAAACCAACCCCATAGCTGATTTTAAGTGATCAAGGGCTTAGGACGTTCCAGTTCAGCCCATTCCATGGGTTACGCCAGTAGTGGGCACTCCTGCAACGTAATCAATGACGTACATCCGAGTAAACGAGACGGAGGGAAGTTTGCGAGTGAAGGGCATAAATAAACGGACTGGAACGCAGCCTTAATCAATTCTCTTTCCGGCTCAGACTGCATTGGTTAAAGCGTATGGGGCTGTCACGTGATGAACGAACGACTCAAACCCGAAGACTCGAGAGATGAACTAATCAATTATCTTTCCGGCTCAGACTGCATTGGTTAAGTTTATGAATGAATCTTTTCTGTTTCTTATAGCATTATAGTTTTGTATTGTTTGTAGTGTGATCAACGTTTGCGTAAGTAGTAGACGTGTTATTAAGCCTGTGTTATACTTTCCGCGTGCGCGAGTCCGCTAGTAAAAATCGTCATCGGAGAGTGTGCGTGGAGGCTCTGCGCGGACATCCACATGCCTCCCATTTTTTATGACCGCGTGTAGGCTTCAAAAGCACCAATTGCACATGTGCAGGCTGTATGAAGAAGCCCGTTGCTTCTCGAACCTGTGCAATCCGTCGATAAAACAATATAAAGACAGCCAGATGTGCAATAATTCTGGGCAATTGTTTGTTCACATGTTTGTTGCGGAGCGGACCATCAGCGTATGCTTTTGGTAGTATAAATACAAGTAGTCCGTGCTGTCCATTTACGTGTCCGGATTGCTCATGTGGAAAGTATAACACAGGCTTTAGGGAAGTAACACGTAACATTTTAATTATATTTTGCTAAAATGAACGAAATGACTCGAAAACAGATTCGTTAATTTTGCTGAATGAGAATCAAAGGTCCGAGTCGGTAAAATGATCCGAACTTCCCATCACTACTGCACACACCTCTGCTGAATTGTGATTCGAACTGTGGTCTCGCGCTGATGACGTCACATCCAAGTAGGCACGCCCACAGCGGGTTATGATTGGTTGATCGACAGGCTCAAATCTGATTGGCTAAAGAGTACGAGTGACCCGCGTGGGAGGAGTTCGCTGCCAGGAAAGTCTCAAAAATACACACACAAATCCAAGGCGATTCACACATTCACAGTGCATGATAAATTCGTGAATTTTAAACATTCAAAATGTTTGTACACAGCTGTTCATCTGTGAATTGTGTTTTGCATTTGTTAAACGTATTTTATGAATATATATTCTTATTTTGTGAATTGGGTTTCATGCATGTGAATCGGGATATGCATGTGTGCATCATGTCTTTTGCGTGAATTATTATTGAGATTAATTTGCTTCCATAGTACAGAGTCGATTCTTTATTTTGGGAGACAATAACTTAATTTATCGTGAACTTTCGGCTTTACAACTTTGCAGATCCTTTACATTCACATACAGCTACATTACACACTACATGAAAGGCAATATTGGAAAATTTTAATATTTTTAATAACTTAAAATTTATATATTGTCACCAACATATGAAATATTAAAATGTGCCACAGCTAGTTTTTTTTTTTTTTTTTTTTTTTACAAATGGCAACATATGGCAAAATAGATTATGGCTTAAACCATCGACCTTAATCTTTATTCTGTACAGGCATTTCTGATGTTAAATATTAGATAAACTCCTCCATCAGTTCACAGCTGTTGAATCCACTTGAATGTGTGGTAAAATATCTTGAGCAAAAGAAAATCCAGTTGACTAAAATTACTCTACTAGAATATTTTATGAAAACATTAATTACTGAAAATAAAAAAAATGTTATTACTGGTACTTATATATTGAATGAATATTATACTGTTTGTATTTGTAGGAAACACCCCTAAACCTTTGTCAGGAAAAAAGGGAGGAAACGTCACACTGACATGTGCATTTGGGGACAATGAGATTGAAATTGAGTTATTCAGGCAGTCAGAACATATTGATGTTTGTCAGACTGAAGAATGTAGTGGACGAGTGTTTAAAGAAGGAAACTGTTCAGTCGTCATTAAGGATCTGAGATTTAGTGACGCTGGAAAATATATTTTGAGAGTCCATTACAATAATGATCAGTCAGAGCTAAAGCGACAAAAGGAGTGGACGTACCAACTTCATATTCATGGTAAAGTCAAAACTGATCAAACCATCAACATCTGCTTATTTAAATGATTACATTTGGTCCCCAATCAAAAATATGTGTTCATGGCTTTGATTGATTGACAGCATTATAATAATGATTAATGTCTTTCTGTTTCTCCTCAGATGAGACTTCTGTGAAAACAGGCGAGGAGCTAAAGATGTCTGTTCTGTTGTCTAATGCTGATAAAGTGGAGACAAACTCTAGTGGAGAGTGGAAGGAGGTTTGGAGCAGAACTGATGGGGTTAAGAGCAATCGAATGAATGACACTAATGGAACCCTGATCATTAAAGCGTTTACAGCCAGTGATGCTGGAACATACAGAGTTCTGGATTAAAAAAAAAAAACACTGATCAAAGTGACAATCACGATCACTGGTGAGAGAAACTCAGATTTGTGGAAATTTTATTTAAAAGCATGTGGACAGCTGAAGTTTATTCATCATGATTTGAACATCACATTGATGCTGAACTGTGAGACTGACCTCTCAATATCCTCTAGAATCAGGTACAGAATCAACGGACAAACTGGACGACACAGATAAAGACAAAACTAATGGCACTGAACAACAGAGTAAGTGAAACAGGTGTTGAGAGCTTTACAAAATCTTCAAGCAGTGAGTTTAACAATGAACAAACATTTTTTTTTAAATGTGCTCTCTTCCCATCTTCCCCTTTTCCATCTGTAGAGAACTGGATTGTGCCAGTTGTAGTGTGTTTGGTGATTCTGGTGGCTCTGATTGTGATTTCTGTCATCATACGGCGACGTCAGCACAGAGGTCACACACAGGTTCCAGCAGAGGAGAATCAAGAGCCCCCACAGGAACTGGAGGAACTATAATGATCTTCACTGAACGTGACTCAACTGCACAGGGGCCCTGAACACGTGATACAAATTACAACATTACTTATGTAATTTGCATTCAGTGCCAACATAATTCTGTCAACATAATTCTACAGCTATAGGAGTGTGTGATATGTATGGAAGCATATAGGTAGCGAAATTCAATTTAAAATGCAATATGCAAAATGCCAATGCAAAATGGCAAGGCAATATTCAAAATGGCATTGTATTTCTGTATTTAAATTGACATT
>NW_015556335.1:0-580 GCF_001515605.1 Sinocyclocheilus anshuiensis | reverse complement strand
TTCTCTCATTTTAAAGATTATCAAGAATAATTTTTTTCCGATCTGTAGTCTAATAAAAGTTAAGAAAATTAGCCTATAGATCTATAGTCTACAGGCTAATTTCATTCTTTCTTAACTTTTAACTTCTTAAAATTTGTTATGAAGAATTTTAAATCAACTTCATAACAAATAGGCTAGGCCAGGGGTGCCCAACCCTGTTCCTGGAGATCTACCTTCCTGGAGAGTTTAGCTCCAACCCTGATCAAACACACCTGAACCAACTAATTAGGATCTGAAAGAGCACTTGATAATTACAGACATGTGTGTTTGATCAGGGTTGGAACTGAACTCGGCAGGAATAATAACGCTAGAAATTTTATAATTAAGGGAATTAAACATAGGCCTAGGCATTTGAAAACATATAATGAAATGTGTCTTTTTCAAGCAATAATTCCAAAAAGAAAGAGAAGCATCGGACTTAATGCAAAACATATTCAAGACACATTGCTGTGACATTTATTAGGAACACCAACATAGCAGAAAAGCTAATGTTTTTTGTTATATTAAGCACAAACTAAGAAAAGTAATACAAACCTTAACG
>NW_015556334.1:451-1541 GCF_001515605.1 Sinocyclocheilus anshuiensis | reverse complement strand
AAGCGCTATATAAATAAAGGTGACTTGACTTGACTTGACATGTGAGATACTCTTTCTGGTTTCCCTTGTGCATCGTATCAACTCTACTGAATATCTCTGAGAGCCATTCTGGTTTTCTTTCATCAAACTGCAGATGTCCTCCTCCACACTCCTTTATTAACTGATGGATTGCATTATTCTTGATCATAGAACTAATCTTTGATTTGTATGTGTTTTCATCAGTCGTGATCACTATAGTGCTTTTAATCGCCTCTTCACTGAATTCTTTCAGCACACTTTTCACTCTGTATCCATCCTCCTCAGTGAAGTCATTATGCTGCAGTATGAGTATGAACACATGAGGTCCTGGAGCAGACAGATTCACACACTCTCTCACTGCCTGTGTGATCTGATGGAGTGACAGTTGAGGCTGGAGAAGCTGAGGACTGTTGATGACCATCACACGTCTGTTTGTCAGTCTTCCTCTGACTCTCTGGCTGTGCTGCTGAAACTTCCTCTCCACTGGAAGTTCTTGAAGTGTCTCAAACACATTTGTCCCCAAGATTAAGTTTGCCACTCTGTTGTTTTCTGACACATTCTTTCCCAGAAGAGCAATCCTCAGATCTCTCACTGAAACATACAAGATAAAAATCAAATAAGCCTGATGTTTCTTGGACATAACTACATAATTTATCTAAATATACACAGATATAGATAATCAGGGTTAAAAGTTATTTTGAATTTATTCTCCTCTACCCCACTAGATGACACAAAAACTCACAGAGGCATTTTCCTAAACATCTGCGGAAATGTGGCTCCTCGGTGCAATCGCAAGAAGAAATGAAGAAAGTTGATTCTATGCCAGTTTGATGTAATATGTAGTTTTTTTGTTGTTGATGTTGTTGTTTATTTTTAAATAGATTTTTTTAGCGAATGAGAATTAATAAAATTACTAAAAACAATATGAGACAAAGATCTTTTAAAGTTTTTTTTTGTTTTTCAGTTTTGTTTAAGGTAATCAAATCAACAGTTCTCTTTCATGGGAACTTCAAACTGCGTCCTCTAGGGGTCGCTATGGGGAACGCCTCGTCGTGACCCGTGTCTGAAGCAT
>NW_015556334.1:0-148 GCF_001515605.1 Sinocyclocheilus anshuiensis | reverse complement strand
GTTGTTTAACATCTGATGACACACACGATCTATGCGTTATTTGTTTGGGCGAAGAGCATGCACGCGATGCCTCCGAGGGGGCAATCGCCGTGCACTGCGAGCATTTTTTCCAAGGGAAAATCTCCGCTCTCGTTTGTCTCTCTTTTCG
>NW_015556333.1:0-485 GCF_001515605.1 Sinocyclocheilus anshuiensis | reverse complement strand
CTATTCTAGTGATAATTATAATACACTTATAAATATAGTAAATAAAGAATTAGTAAAACTAAAAACATGGATGGATGTTAATAAATTATCTCTGAATTTAAATAAAACTAAAGTAATGATGTTTGGCAATTATAAAGAAAACTCAGAAGTATTAATAAATATAGATGGTGTTGCAATAGAAAAAGTGTCAGAAATTAAATTCTTAGGGATAACTATTGACAGTAAATTAAGCTGGAAAACACACATCAGATACATACAAGGTAAATTATCCAAAAGTATCTATATAATTAATAAAGTTAAATATGTCCTGGAATATAATGCATTATATATATTGTATTGTTCATTAGTTTTGCCCTACTTATTGTATAGAAGTTTGGGGCAATAACTATAAAAGTTCACTACATCCCCTCTTCATACTTCAAAAGCATGCAGTTAGAATAATACATAAGGTGGGATATTTTGATCACACAAATATATTATTTCTG
>NW_015556332.1:0-781 GCF_001515605.1 Sinocyclocheilus anshuiensis | reverse complement strand
AACCTACAGATGATTTTTACTGAAAACAATTTTGTCATCATTTACTCACCATAACAGTTTGCAGAACAGGGAAGGAGATATTTTGAAGAATGTCCAAGCTGCTCATTTCCACATAATGAAGATGAATGGGGACACACACAGTCAAGCTCCAAAGTGGCAAAAAAGCAACATAAAAGTATCATAAAAGTGGTCTATACGACTCGTACACTGTATTTCAAGTCGTCTGAAGCCTTATGATAGTTGTGTGCGAGGAAGAGACCAAAATTTGTTTTCATTGAAAATCTTTCTCTTCACCATAGCAGACAACAGTCTGCACAACATAGCACAACACTTCTACACGACTTGAGATTTGTTGAAGGCACTCAAGTAGTTGGAGAACATTGTCCCAGTCATGCCATTCAAGAGCTTTCTTGCTTCTATATGTGCATATGATGGAAAATCCAACAAGTGTAGCCTTGAAATCCAGGAGTATCAGCTCCTAGTCAAGTTTCTAAGAGAGAAAACCATCTTTGCAGTCCCCATGGATCCTGGTGAGAGCTGAGCAGTGTTGGGGAGTAACTAGTTACATGTAACAGCGTAATTTAATTACAAAATAAATGTAACTGTAATCAGTTACAGTTACTAAGAAAAAATGTGTAATTAAATTACAGTTACATATGAAAATGTTAAAGATTACAAAGGGGATTACATTTGAATATTTACACACATCCACATACAGCTTTAACTGATTTCTTTCCCAAATTGGACTGACTACTCTGAGACGTACGGCCCTATAATGTCC
>NW_015556331.1:0-1435 GCF_001515605.1 Sinocyclocheilus anshuiensis | reverse complement strand
GAGCTCCTCCATCCCCTCGGCAGCCAGACATGGCGGAATGTCCGGCGCCAGGCCCTCTCTCGCTGAATCCTTGAGAACCGGTAGAGGGCTGGGTTCCATATGTAGAGACCTAAGCGGTTCCCATATGTGTAAAGTCCACGGTATAGCCTCAGAGCCCGTGTTTCCCCAGCAGACTTCTGCCATTTCCATGAGGGTTACAATCACCTCTAATCTTCCATATGCACCTAAACGGATGTCATATGTGTAAGTGCTTCCGAAACCTCCTTCGGGAAGGATGGGGCTTCCGCAACGTTCCTGTTCCAAGTGGAACGGGTACGTTTTCCCAGTATTATCCAATCTCACTGAGTGGGTAGTGCTATGACAACAGTGCCTGGTCTTCTTGTTGCAAGCCCCGGTCTACACCACAAAGGGACGCAGGCGGCACGCACAGGACACTGGAAGGGGCAGCATCCATGGCGCTTTGGTAGGGATCCCAATTCGTCGGTCACTGACGTGACTTGGAGTGACTGACTGAAAGGGAACGTCTCGGTTAGCAGCTGGATGCAATAATCGCATGCCAATGTACATTGGCTCGTTTAGTTTACACTCGAAGTGTATTGGTCTCTCTAAACGAGATCCCAATTCGTCGGTCACCGACGTGACGTCTCCGTTCCCTCCTTCAGGGAACGAGGGTTACATACGTAACCGAGACGTTTCTCTCTCTCTCTTTACATTAATACTTTGTCCAGGATTGTGCACAGCATCAGTGAAGTGCAGTTTTTGTTTTCCTTACTGGCTCGTGCACTGGCAAAACCTGTCAGTAGCTTTAGTGCATCATCCATCTCCCGGGTTTAGAAGAATGGTTCACATGAGTATGTGAATTAATTTGTGTTTCTACATTTCCAGTTGGTAATGTATTTTTCCTCACCCTGTAGGTCATGTTTGATGGAGAGGGAATCTGCGAGTATGGATGAGGTGGGAAATAACTATTGCCTTCCCTTCACCTGCAGAGTATCAGGTTCAACCCCACTGCTGTCCGTATGCAACACCTGTGAGCAGTACGACTCCACAGGAAATATGTTTTTTTACAGGTTTGGCTGCAATCACTCACCACATTCATAGTTCCTCTCCTCTTACTCTTTTTTTTTTTATTATTTTTTTTTTATTATTATTATTTTTACGATAAATTTTCAAATAAATTTAGTATTTTTGAGCAAAAAACAACATTAAAGAATCCTGAAAATAAAATGTATCACGGTTATGACTAAAATATTAAGAAGCAGAACAAAAAACAAAACAAAAAAATGATTGAGCAACAAATCAGCATATGTGACAATGGACCACAAAACCAGGCATAAGGGTCAATTTTTTTAAATTGATATCTATACATCATCTGAAAGCTGAATAAATAAGTGTTGTGCGCTTTGCTTGGCCATTTGTTGTGATAAACAGGAAA
>NW_015556330.1:0-773 GCF_001515605.1 Sinocyclocheilus anshuiensis | reverse complement strand
TGAAATAACAGAAACTCCCATAGAGAATGCAGAATTTGAGTTGTTCGTTGATGGTTCAGCTCAAGTCATTGAGGGTAACAGACGAGAAGGTTATGCAGTAACTTCCACCACTGAAGTTGTAGCTTTAGGCCGTCTTCCAGATCATTTTTCAGCTCAAGCTGCAGAACTAGTAGCCTTAACTAGAGCATGTACGCTAGCTTCAGGATTAGTTGCAAATATCTACACTGATTCTAGGTATGCTTTTGGGGTGGTTCATGATTTCGGTGTCATTTGGCAAAGTAGACAGTTTCTAACTTCTGCTGGATCCCCCATTAAGCATGCTGGATTAGTGAAAGATTTAATGTTTTCCATGAAACTTCCAAAGAAATTAGCGGTGATCAAAGTGAAAGCACATCTCACAACTAATACTATGGAAGCTAAAGGTAATGCTCTTGCTGATGTAGCTGCTAAACAGGCTTGTTCCTATGCAACTGTACAAGTGTGTTCAGGTAGTACAGCACAGAAGACAATTCTGCCTCCTGAATCAATTATTGATCTGTACAAAGACGTTCCTCTATATGAAGCATGGACATGGTTAGACAAAGGAGCCACAGTGGATTCATCTCGCTGCTGGACCAAAGAGGGGAAGTATGTCGCTCCCGAATCACTGCTGCCATATTTGGCTCAACAAATACACAATTTGGGTCACAGCGGTCCAGCAACGATGAATCACGGGTTCTCAAATCAACGGTGGAATCCAAAATTCAGAAATATAGCCACCGAAACAGTCAAGA
>NW_015556329.1:239-556 GCF_001515605.1 Sinocyclocheilus anshuiensis | reverse complement strand
AATTGCTAGAATATGTGGGGTGTGTGCGCGCGAGGCGCCGGTGCGGTCGAACAGCTGAAGCATAAAAAAAAACTCCATTTTTGGAGTAAGATATCTGCAAAAGTGTTTACTTTTATTTTTGCGCACACACAATAAAAACAGAAGATTTGTGCTTTTGTAAAATAAAGCAAACAAACAGAATGTGCATTGTCATCCTTTTCTTTCCGTGAACTTGTTTATGTCATTATGTCACACACTTCTGTTTTAAATCTGTTATTTAAGCCAGATATATTTCGCTTTTTTTTTTTTATGAAAACAAATTGTTATTTTTATTTAGG
>NW_015556329.1:0-106 GCF_001515605.1 Sinocyclocheilus anshuiensis | reverse complement strand
GGTCCTGCAGAAACTTGTGAACGATGCTCTTAGTTGTGGCATCACTGTTTAGTGACAGCACTGAATGCTCCAGGAAAACGTATAGTCAGTGTCGGTCACAGCGCCT
>NW_015556328.1:0-557 GCF_001515605.1 Sinocyclocheilus anshuiensis | reverse complement strand
GTATCGTGAAAAGCGCTGTACAAATAAACTTGACTTGACTTAACTTGACACCTCACTGATGCGGTCAACACTGTCAGATATTTATGAAAAGATTGTTTTATTATTATTATTTTTTTTAAATCTGGAAAAACGAAAGTCCTGAAAATAATTTTTTCTTATATAAGTCACTATGAGTATCTGAGTGAGTAAAAAAAAAAAAAACACACAATAGACAAGACAAAGTATAACGTACATGATCTCAAATAATAATGTACGGATGATACCCTAAATTCGGCAATATAAACAACTATTTATTATTATTTCATAGGATTATTTCTGTCTGACTGTGGTGACAGTTCAATAGATGGAGCTGAAGACCATTTCTAAAGAATTTGTAGACACAATAACAAAAATTAAGTTTTGATATATTTACGGTAGGAAATTTACAAAATATCTTCATGTAACATGATCTTTACTTAATATTCTAATGATTTTTGGCATAAAAGAAAAATCGATATTCTGACCAATACAACGTTTTTTTGGCTATTGCTAAAAATATACCCCAGCAACTTAAGACT
>NW_015556327.1:0-935 GCF_001515605.1 Sinocyclocheilus anshuiensis | reverse complement strand
AATAAATACAATAAAGATACAAATAAAATAAACAGTAATTTTCAGGTTTTTTTTAGGTAGGTCTAACATTAGTTTTTAGGAATAAATACAATAAAGATACAAATAAAATAAACAGTAATTTTCAGGTTTTTTTTAGAGATGCACCGATCGATCGGCCAGGGATCGTAATCGGCCGATTTTCCTCACTTCTTTCCGATTTCGAGCCGATCTGTTTTGTTACCAGCGGCACAGGCAATAACATCAGCCGCGCATTCTCACGCTCATCTCTCCGACGACCCCTTCTCTCTCAAGCACGTCTCATTCGCTCCGGTTAAATAGTGCTTGTATTGCACATTATAGTCATTCCCGCAGGTTTCGCGCTTATACCAAACGCGCATGCACCACCACTGATCTATATTAAGCCTGTGTTATACTTTCCGCATGAGCAATCCGGACACATACACGGACAGCGCGGACGCGGTCTACGCGTATTTATACTACCGAAAGCATACACTGATGGTCCGCTCCGCGGACGTGTTCCATCGCGGACTACTTGCAATTATACTACCGAAACTGTCCGCTCCGCGGACGTGTTCCATACATGCGTAGTAGATCGGCTTGAACAATAAACAAACATGTGAACAAACAATTGGCGAGAGTTATTGCACATCTTTATATTGTTTTATCGACGGATTGTACAGGTTCGAATAGCAACGGGCTTCTTCACACAGCCTGCGCAGTAGCCTACTGACCGCACACAAAAAATGGGAGGCACGCGGATGTCAGCGCAGAGCCTTCGCACACACTCTCCGATGACGATTTTTACGTCACGCATACCATAGCGGACCCTAGCGGACTGGCGGATGCGGAAAGTATAACACAGGTTTTAGTGGAGTGCACAATCCGCGCTAAGTCTCAAACCGCTTGTGAGCCACAAATACCAAAATGAGTGGCTA
>NW_015556326.1:417-845 GCF_001515605.1 Sinocyclocheilus anshuiensis | reverse complement strand
TCAGAACTGTGCTCAGGCTGATCTGCCTCAGCAGACCTGAATCGTGGGGCTGACATTGGTGCAAAGCTCTTATCACTCTGTCGTGTTCTCAGCAAACTGCGTGGTGCAGGTACAGGTCGCGTAGGGGTGACAGGCGGAGAAGACTGTTCTGCAGGATGTCGCTGCTCCATTTGAATCTGTAACTGCTGCATTTGTCGTTTCAGCTGAGAAAGTTCTTGTGAATACTGGTGGTCTGTAGCCTGTTGAAACGTGTCCCTTTCTTGCTGCATCGTCTGCAGGGTCTGTAGGAGATTGTCATGGGCAAGGCGTAGATCCCTATTCTCTCGCTGGAGGATGCTGGTTTCAGAGCCCCATGGTTCATCATCAGACCACTGTTGAGGGCCATCAGGCTCTTTGCGCAGTAGCTGTGGTGGAGTGTTACTAACTGC
>NW_015556326.1:0-208 GCF_001515605.1 Sinocyclocheilus anshuiensis | reverse complement strand
ATCCGCTTCATGCGGTGACATCCTTTCCATAGTAAATTTGGGGCTCCGGCTCGAAGGACCATGTTAAAAGGAATGGCTACTGGTAGCTCTTCTTCCTGGTTGTTAATTTGCCGGTTGATAACAAACCCACTACGGAGCGTCCGGTTAAGAGACTTTACCACAAATGATCAGGTATGCGGGAATAACCCATTTATTGTCACCACAAACT
>NW_015556325.1:1265-1417 GCF_001515605.1 Sinocyclocheilus anshuiensis | reverse complement strand
TCTAAGGCGAGGGGAGCACTGCCTGAGACAGCATACACAAGAAGTAGGGATTTTTGTAAATGTTTTAAATATTGGGTACGGAAACCAAAAGAGTATGTATAATGTTAGTTGGTTAACTTAATTTATCAAATAGATAGTCAAACCAAAATTTA
>NW_015556325.1:744-1152 GCF_001515605.1 Sinocyclocheilus anshuiensis | reverse complement strand
CTATAGTTTAGAAAATGGTAATAAAAATATGACAAGAACTCAGAGTTAAACTGTGTCAGAACAAATTCATCTTGATAATGTTAGATAATTTTGATAGAAAGGTATGTAATAGATTACAATCAACCAAACTAGTATTTACACAACTATGAATACTTAGTCGGGCAACCCTTAGCCTTAATGACAGCCTGTAGTCTCTTGGGCATGCTGTCTTCCAGCTTCATGCAAACCTGAATTTCATTTTTTTTCCCAGACACGGTCTGAATAATTTTTGGTCCCAAATGTGTATCAGTTTTACTGGTAGTCCACTGTATGAAGAAATTTGGGGTATAATTTGTCACAGTTTACTTTATTTTGCTATCCTCACTTACATAAATGAACTATAGTGTCCTGCACCCACTTAGTAAAAAA
>NW_015556325.1:0-215 GCF_001515605.1 Sinocyclocheilus anshuiensis | reverse complement strand
CAAGCTGCTAGATTCACTTTCGCCAGAAAGTCGTGTATGCCTAAGGTTGAAAATAAATGATGTTTATAGTGAATGCCCGTATAAATTGTCTTATTTTTACGATTTAGTTTTAATCCAAATGATGCGTGTGCTGAGTGAACATCAAAGATCACACTACAGAATTGCACGCGCTCTCTCTCAGATTCAGATTCAGATTCAAGTAGCTTTATTGGCAT
>NW_015556324.1:0-508 GCF_001515605.1 Sinocyclocheilus anshuiensis | reverse complement strand
ATTGGTTGGGTACGGGCTGCGCACCCCTTCCTGGCAGAGTGTGGATGCAGCTCGTGCCGCATCCGAGAGGGATGAATGAATCATGAACCCTGATTTTAAAAAAAATTAATAAGAAAAAATAATAATAATAATAAGAAAAATAAAAAATAAAGGGACAAAATAATGAATGAAGAACCTTCTAGAGAAGAATGAAAAATATAAAGGGACAAAATAATGAATGAAGAACCCTCTAGATAAAGGGTCGAAGAATGAAAGAATAAAGCCTTGGCTGAATAAAAGGCTAGAGGGTGTGAATGTGATTAAGAAAACAATATCAATAAAGACTGAATCAAGATCTTGTATAGACTTTTGCATGCCTGGTGTCTGTGGGGAAGAGAAGGAGAAAATTTCAGAGATCAGTGCAGTAGAAGTGAGATCAAAGAAGCAAATTAAATAAGTATATATATATATAATATAAGTGAAGAAAAAAAAATAATAAAGAACAATAAATAAAGAATTATTATTAGAA
>NW_015556323.1:1069-1539 GCF_001515605.1 Sinocyclocheilus anshuiensis | reverse complement strand
TGTGGGCAAGCTTTACTCTTAATATTGCATAAACCAACTTTCTCTAATTCAGAACGTACCTTTTTCGCACATTTGGGCTTGCATTCTCTTCATTTGCCTTTTTACACTAACAGTGCATTAGTGTTCCTAGATAGAATCTCTACACTAAGCAGGCTGTGCATGGAAGCTCTAACATGACTTGCTGTGTCTGGAACTTGTAACACACTGAAAAGGTTCTTTCTGCATTGCAAAATAATATTTCATTTAATGAGCTAGAAAATCCTTCCTGTGGGCAAGCTTTACTCTTAATATTGCATAAACCAACTTTCTCTTACTCAGAACGTACCTTTTAAACACATATGGGCTTGCATTCTCTCCATTTTATTTTTTTCACTAACAGAGCATTAGTGGTCCTCGGAGCTCTAAACTGGTAGTTATGTGCATTGAAGCTCTATGATAACTTGCAGTGCATAAAAGCTCTAAAACATTAA
>NW_015556323.1:363-1033 GCF_001515605.1 Sinocyclocheilus anshuiensis | reverse complement strand
AAAACATTAAAATCTGTCTTTCTGCATTGCAAATAACTTTTCATTTCATGAGTAAGAAAAATCCTTCATGTGGGCAAGCTTTGCTCTTAACATTGCATAAACCAACTTTCTCTCACTGGGAAAGAAGCTTTGCAGAATATGTGGGCTTTCTTTCTCTTCATTTCCTCTGAAACACTACCACAGCATTAGTGCTTATAGAATCGCTAAACTAAGCAGGCTGTGCATTGAAGCTCTAACATGACTTACTGTGTCTGGAACTTGTAACACACTGAAAAGGCTCTTTGTGCATTGCAAAATAAGATTTAATTTCATGAGTTAGAAAAATCCTTCCTGTGGGCAAGCTTTACTCTTAATATTGCATAAACCAAATTTCTCTTACTCAGAACGTACCTTTTAAACACATGTGGGCTTGCATTCTCTCCATTTGATTTTTTGCACTAACAGAGCATTAGTGGTCCTCGAAGCTCTGAACTGGCAATTATGTGCATTGAAGAGCTAACATAACTTGCAGTGCATAAAAGCTCTAAAACATTAAAATCTGTCTGAGTATTGCAAATAATGTTTCATTTCACGAGCACGAAAAATCCTTCATGTGGGAAAGCTTTGCTCTTAACACTGCATAAACCAACTTTCTCTCACTAGGAAAGAAGATTTGCAGCACATGTGGGCT
>NW_015556323.1:0-353 GCF_001515605.1 Sinocyclocheilus anshuiensis | reverse complement strand
GAGTAAGAAAAATCCTTCATGTGGGAAAGCTTTGCTCTTAACACTGCATAAACCAACTTTCTCTCACTAGGAAAGAACCTTTGCAGCACATGTGGGCTTGCTTTCTCTTCATTTGCTCAGAAAGACTACCACAGCATTAGTGCTAATAGAATCTCTAAACTAAGGGCATTGAAGCTCTAACATGATTTGCTGTGTCTGGAACTTGCAACACACTGAAAAGGCTCTTTCTGCATTGCAAATAAGATTTCATTTCATGAGTTAGAAAAATCCTTCCTGTGGGCAAGCTTCGCTCCTAATATTGAATAAAGCAACTTTCTCTTACTCAGAACGTACCTTTTAAACACATGAGGGCT
>NW_015556322.1:0-599 GCF_001515605.1 Sinocyclocheilus anshuiensis | reverse complement strand
ATCAACTTTGGCTCCCAAGTAAAGCTATTCTGAGCTCGGACAAGTAACGGTCCGCGCTGCGCAGCTGAAACGTAGCGTGGTTTAGTTTTGCTTTCGTTTAGTTTGCCGTTTGATGTTTCTCAAATGCAACAGCAATGGCAGCGCTAATGAGTTGGACAACGCGGTGGTCGCGCCAGTGCGACCACTCACAAAAATTAGACGCATCGGCAGGAAAAATGGTCGCAAAATTGCGTTGCGTTGCATCGCGCTGCGTAAACATAAAACCATGTCTGCATTTGTGATTGGAGAAATGACAAAGCACTACTCTACACTGCTCAGAACTCGCGTTTGAATCATCAGTGGCAAATCCTTTAAATGAAAACGTACTTACAGTCTGTGAGTCAGAACAGCCGGCATTGTAGTCTACTCTTCCAAGATCAGGAAACAGTCTGGAGCCCCCCACACACCACCCCAAGCGCTACCAAATCTGCTTCTGGCACCACCATCTGTAGAACTGCTCTCAAACGTTAGTCTGGAGCCCTGCTATATATACATTGCAAATGTGGTACAATTACAATTACTATGCAAGTACTAAAAAAAAGTCAGCTGCTGAAATGTTA
>NW_015556321.1:52663-55105 GCF_001515605.1 Sinocyclocheilus anshuiensis | reverse complement strand
ATAATATTGTTATCAGAACATTCATTCTGATTTATCAATAAACTACAGCATTTCTTACTTGACGTCTTTTTTCAAGATTACAAAAGTATGAGGTATTTTTCTCCCCCTCCTCCATCCATTTTGCTCTTGACCTCACGTATGCACCCTTTGCCTTCCTTACATAAAGTTCATCCAATAAAGAATGTAAATGAATACGTTTTTTCTTATCTTCAGCTCAAAGAATAGATTTGCAACAGCACAAATTAATCTTATTTATTAAAATAATTTATTTCGCTAATCTCTTTTTCTTAAGATTTTTCCCATAAGTTATTGAAAATTTTATATTTTAAAAACTCCCATTTACTACCACTTGGCATACATTTCCTACCGATATCAGTTATAATCTTCTTTATATAAATGCAGTAGTCATCCTGAGTTAATAGGTCAGCATTAAATTTCCAGTACCCTTTGGAATTACTAGATTCACCCTTTTGTTTTAAGTTGAACTCAATTACACAATGATCACTTAAGGGAGCACTAGAGATAGAGCAATTATATACATGCTTATAGACAGCCTCAGTGCCAAGCCAGTAATCAATTCTTGATCTCACATTTGCATTGGGTTTAAACCAAGTAAATTGTCTAATGCCTGGATTCTGAGTTCTCCAGATATCAATCAGAAGATTTGAAGAGCAAAAATTTAGAACAATGTTATTGACTTGGGAAAATTTTAATTTGGAAGGATCTCTATTTAGCCACTCATCTGGAGTTAAATTGAAATCCCCCTCCAATTAGAATATACTCTGGGGTAAATAATCTTCAACTCATTTATAATGTCAGTAATTGAAAAGAGCAAATCACTATTCTGATTACGATTATTATATCCGTACACATTTATCAAAACAAAGAAAAACTTGTCTAAACTGAGAACGATTGCTAGCCAATGACCCTCATCATCAGCTTTGTGATAAATGATCTTACCCGGACAATTATGCAAACAAATAGCAACTCCCGCAGATCGATTTGTGCCGTGACTAAAAAATATGTCATCACCCCATTGATTACGCCAGAAAGGAGCGTCCGAAGCTTCCGAGTGAGTTTCCTGAAGAAAAATTAAGTTTGGTTTTTGACTTTTGCAAAAAAAGAAAAATAACTTTCCTTTTAACTGAATCTTTCAGACCCCTACAGTTTAAAGACGAAAATGAAACATTAGATAACGAGAACATAGAACCGGTCGTTAACTCTGATCTTTAACTACTAAATATAATAAACTCTGTAAACGCTAGAAGAAAGTTTAAATGAAATAACACCGAGAGTCCCTCATCTCTATCGTCCATCTCACTTATCAAGTGAAAATCACTGTCCACATACCCATTAATTTTCTGAAATACGTTTTCCATTTATGAAACTGAAAGGTCCACGAAATCCATCTGTCTTCCCTTCTTTCCTGGCTTGCTCATTCTGCGGCCACAACGCACGTCTTGCTTGTCTATCTTCTCTTGTCAGGTCCTCCGCGAATCTCATTCCAGCATCCCTGCACACCGCCGAATATTTCGTTCTTTTCCAGATCTCATCTCTGATTCCTCTACGCGCAAAGAGAACGATCATCTCATGGCCTCTTTTTTCCTACCCAATGCACAACATCCACAGCATCATACATGTTGGAGGAGAATTCAGGGGTAATTTTAACAAGAAGTTGGATCACGTCTTCCCGAATGTTCTCGTTGGGGTTTTCTTTCATTCCTCTAATACGAAGGCACCATCTCCTCTTGTATCTTTCCTGGTCTAGAACTCGATTTCTCGGATTGTCATTTTCTTTAGTGAGCGTCTCCACTTGCTTTTCCAACATGCTCACCTTCTCTTTACATTCTTTAACCTCTTCCACAATAATTTGTACCACTTTTGCCACACTTGCATTCATAGCGCTATGCTTCTTCTTCTTCTTCTTTTGTGTTTAATGGCAGTTGGCAAACCAGCTTAAGGTGCTTTTCTGCCACCTACTGGGATGGAGTGTGAGGCCTCGATGAACGAATATATTACAGGTGCATCTCAATAAATTAGAATGTCGTGGAAAAGTTCATTTATTTCAGTAATTCAACTCAAATTGTGAAACTCTGGATTAAATCAATTCAATGCACACAGACTGAAGTAGTTTAAGTCTTTGGTTCTTTTAATTGTGATGATTTTGGCTCACATTTAACAAAAAGCCACCAATTCACAATCTCAACAAATTAGAATATGGTGACATGCCAATCAGCTAATCAACTCAAAACACCTGCAAAGGTTTCCTGAGCCTTCAAAATGGTCTCTCAGTTTGGTTCACTAGGCTACACAATCATGGGGAAGACTGCTGATCTGACAGTTGTCCAGAAGACAATCATTGACACCCTTCACAAGGAGGGTAAGCCACAAACATTCACTGCCAAAGAAGCTGGCTGTTCACAGAGTGCTGTATCCAAGCAT
>NW_015556321.1:33704-41127 GCF_001515605.1 Sinocyclocheilus anshuiensis | reverse complement strand
AATAAATGAACTTTTCCACAACATTCTAATTTATTGAGATGCACCTGTATATACTACAAAAAAAAAAAAAAAAATTCTTCTAATCAAATCTGTATCTCTCAGATATTTTATAAGAAAATCATAAACCCTTAGATGTTTCTGTGCATTCTGAAATATATTCTTAACTGAAATGTCATTGATTTCCATATCTCTTAGTTTTTCAACAAGCTGCTTTCTTTGACTATATGCCTTACAATGTAAGAGCACATGTTCAACTGTTTCTGTTATTCCACAGTAACTGCAGCTATCTGACTCACTTTCTCCTATTATATGCAATGAATAATTAAGGTTAGAGTGTCCTATACGGATCCTGGTTATAACAGTATCTTCTCTTCTGTTTCCATATACCTTTCTTTCAATCCCCACTTTCTGTTGAATACTAAATAAGTGTCTCCCTTTTGACTCTTTATTCCATACGTCTTGCCACATACTTCCAACTGCTGTTTTAATAATACCTTTTACTTCTGTTTTACTTAAAGGAATTTCTATGTCAATCTCTTCTTTTCTCAATGCTGACTTGGCCAGCTTATCCACCTCCTCATTTCCTTCTACACCTACATGGGCAGGTATCCATAAAAACTCTACTCTTACTCCTGTTTGGTTTATTCTATATAAATTCTGTAAAATCTCATAAAGTATATCCTGTCTAGATGCTGATTTCCCACTATTTAAACTGTTTAATACTGAATATGAATCTGAACAAACTACAAGAATTTCTCTTAAAAGGAGAAATTCCTGACAATTCTGCAAATCGTCGGAAGGTTAGACGGGCGTCGACAAATTTTATCATCAAAGGTAACTATTAGTACCGAAAGATTTTATAATGAAAAAGAGAATTGACTCTGTTACAACCTGGGCCGTGTGCTTAATTCTATTTTTTTTTTTAAATATCAAGCTACGTTCACTGTACTTGTTTAGCTCCTATATCTGGATATGTAATTTGATCTTTTTACATTGAATTGCAGCTTCTTCTGACTTTCTTTTTTCCAATTAAAATAGATGACAGACTCTTCTACGTCGGCCCCAGTAGGCAGTACATCCGGCTAGTTGTCCTGTCAGAGGAAGAGAAGAGGTCTGTTCTTACGGAGTGCCACAATAACCCTGGGACTGGCAATCACAGTGGCGTCAGAGGCACTCAAAACAGGGTTATTGCTGGCTACTATTGGTCTACAATTATCCAGGATGTGAAAGAATGGGTAATGTACTACATATGTGGTACTTTATTTTCACTTCTACTTTTGCCCGTTTTGTTTTCTTTTCAAGTATCTATACTTAAGAATATGTACATTCTTGCCACCTCTGATTGTTAGATACCTCCTTGATTTAGAAGTTATATTTATTGTCATCACCAGCTTATATCAAGTGGCTGTTTTTCTTGACATTTTGTTACAAAAAAATTGTGTTGCTTTTTAGGTCAGATCCTGTCACCGCTGCCAGTTGAATGACCCCATCAAGACTGTTGTGCCAGTCTTGCATTCTATTAAGGTACTGCATACAATGTTTTAGCAAACTGATGAGATTAACAAGCTAGTCTCAACCTTGTGTACAGTTTTACCAGCATTTGATGCTAATTTTGTGCCATGCAGGTAAAAGAACCTTGGGAGGTGCTTGGTTTGGATTTGATTGGACCACTGCCAGAAACTGCACACAACAACAAGTATGTCCTTACCATGACTGACCTGTACACCAAGTGGGTGATTGCGGAACCTATGCAATCTAAGACGGCAGCTGAGGTGTCTGCAATAATAAAAAATCTATCAATTTGACCCATACAATGTATTGTTGGGTATTGCTACAAATATACCTGCGCTACTTATGACTGCTTTTGTGCTGCAGGGTCACATATATGTATTTAAAAAAAAAAATCTAATGTAGTTAAAAAAAAGTTTTTCGGAAACTTCATTCATTCCTATCCAGTCAAATTGACCCGTGAGGGAAGGATTTGTAACTTCTTGTTTTTTTTTTTAAATTACAACCACAGAAACTGCGTATCCACATTTTTTTGTGAACTTGTTCCCAATTCAAGTCCGACAAAAGTCATAAAGTCTCATACCATAATGATCAATGCTTGGTTTTAAAAAATAAACTAAAATCATTTCCGGGGTCGAAATGATCCTAAAAGGATTAGGATATGTATGTATATATGTTTAAACAAGCCAGCAGTTGTTTTTAAAACTAACTGTGGATGCACATTTCCTTTTCCAGGGTTTTCCTCAACAGTGTACAGGGAATTCCTGTGGCATCTACATGCTGATGGTAAGAATGTTTCATTTGTCAAAGCTGTTAAATAATAAAATCAAAGTCTTACAGTGTTATTTGTATTTCACAGTATGCTCTCAGCACCTGTACATCATGCCCACTAACATTCACAGAGGTAAGCTATATTTCTACAAAAATACACCAAACTACTTTTATGTGGCTTTTTTTGTTTGTTTTTATTTTTGTTTTGCATTCTTTTAGGAGGAGGTGCCATTGATTCGCCAGTGGTGGTGCATTCAGTTGATGGAGAGGTTTTGCCTTGAAGGGTATGACAGACTCTACAGATACAATTTCAGTATCTCGGCTGTATTAAGTCACTGTTGGCAAAGTGATACTAGAAAAGTCTTATACAAATAGAGTGCATATACATTTACATATTTTACAAAGGCATGGACAGAGATTTGCACACTGGACAGAAGAAGCATCCCAACTCCTTCAGGGAACCCTTGAGCCTGTCTTTAGGGTGTCAAAATCCACCACCACCAAACAGTCACCCAGCAGAAGAGTTGGGGTTGAAGAGGACACTGATAAGGTAAATTATTTTAGTGGTCATATATCACGGAGTTGCATGCAAGTTGGATAAATAGTTTAATTTGTTTGTGCCATTATATATTTGTATATTCAGGTGCAACAGCCTAGCATTGTGAGAGACCTTCATACAGCTTGGTACTGGGTAAACAATCACAGAGACTTATTCCATGGAGAGGTGACAGAGCCTGCTTTTCTGCAGATGAACAGTGAAAGTCAACAAAATGCACTCAGGAAGGCCCTGGGGAGTGAATTCCCTGAAGCAAAGGATGACTTTTTGTTCATATTTCCGTCTCAAGATGACATGGAAACATTTTTGTCATACTGTGTTGATAAACAAGGCCTGAAGGTCAATGCCATGTTCCTCAATCAGCAGTTGTAGTAGATGAGGGAGGGAGGGAATGAATGAATGAATTCATTCATGAATAAATAATTTGAAAAAAAATATTTTTGTGTTTCTTAGATGCAGACATTTGTTAAAGTATGCTGAAGTAAAACATATCTTTAGAAAATTAATAATTAAATGTAAAACACACACTTATATACTCATCTGTATTACCCAAATAGAGTCTAGCAAATGTAAACTATTTTTTTTTCTTTTATTTAATTTTACTGAATTTATTTAATTTGTGCACATTTAATCGATGTAATTTATATTAAAAAAAGGTGTATTTATATCAAGAGAATCACTAGTAAAGGACTACTTCCGGTACGGATCGGGTAGTGTCAACACATGAAAACATTACATTATTATTAGTATTATAACAACAGTATTATTATAACTACCCAAAATTGCCGTAAATTGTTTCGTCATACAGACAGGAAGTAGACGCATTTCCGCGCATGCGCAGTACAAATCGTGTTTCCGGTACGGATCGAGTAGTACTCTTCTTCTTCTTCTTCTTTTGTGTTTAATGGCGGTTGGCAAACCAGCTTAAGGTGCATTTCCGCCACCTACTGGGATGGAGTGTGAGGCCTCGATGAACGAACATATTATATACTACAAATATTTAAAAAAAATCTAAAATAAAAATACTAAATTCTTCTCATCAAATCTGTATCTCTCAGATATTTTAGAAGAAAATCATAAACCCTTAGATGTTTCTGTGCATTCTGAAATATATTCATAACTGAAATGTCATTGATTTCCATATCTCTTAGTTTTTCAACAAGCTGCTTTCTTTGACTATATGCCTTACAATGTAAGAGCACATGTTCAACTGTTTCTGTTATTCCACAGTAACTGCAGCTATCTGACTCACTTTCTCCTATTATATGCAATGAATAATTAAGGTTAGAGTGTCCTATACGGATCCTGGTTATAACAGTATCTTCTCTTCTGTTTCCATATACCTTTCTTTCAATCCCCACTTTCTGTTGAATGCTAAATAAGTGTCTCCCTTTTGACTCTTTATTCCATACGTCTTGCCACATACTTCCAACTGCTGTTTTAATAATACCTTTTACTTCTGTTTTACTTAAAGGAATTTCTATGTCAATCTCTTCTTTTCTCAATGCTGACTTGGCCAGCTTATCCACCTCCTCATTTTAGCGCTATGCTGTTTCAGCTGCATGCTAATATCTTCGTGCTGCTCATCCACTTTGACTCCGAGTGCTTTAATTGCGTCAAGGATAGCGACGTTAGACACATCACCAGTCAGATCATTTCCAATCGATTTTTTTAGCTTTTTTCCCACTTTGAGATTTAAACGGAGTGGATGGGTTGGAATCAGTTCCCCGTTCTCTTTTATCTGAAACTTCATCAGTGTCCATTGAGTAGCAGTGTTCCTCCATCTTCAAATTAGAAGCGATTACAAACGGAAAATTTATAGCAACTTGAAAATAGCAATGTCGGGTATAATGGACTAACACTTGAAGTTAATGAGTATAAACTCATCACTTTTAAGTAAACATGGGACTCATTTATGGCGCAGATAAAATGTTGACTACTCAGTCCGCCATCTTGCCTCCTCCCCACTTTTTTTTCTTGTTTTTTCTTTTTTTTCTTGAAATCCTTTATTTGGTTGTTTTCTTGCATGTCATTGAGAAATAAAACATGGATAACATCTAGAAAAATACTTACAAAAGGAAAATGACAACTATAAACTGCGGCAACTATAGTTGCCGGTGGGCTTAAATAAGTGAACTTTACATCATACTTTAAGTATACTACTATGTCCCTATTTAGGTATTGATTTGTATGTTTTGAATATCTGAACATACAAAACATCAAAAGAAAGAACAGGGTATCTGCTTGTAAACAAAAACATTTTATTCTAGCGTCATGCATTCTTTTTTATAAACACTTGAATGTGGGTAAGTTTCACAAATAAAAAATAAAGATAAATAACATTTTGAACAAAAAGCTGAAAAAAAACTATGAATTGGACAGTCATTACCTCTTCATGGGTCAACATTTTATTCCATAACGTTACACAGTTTTGATGCTGTTTTATGTCTGATCGTGTTAGAATACATGTGGAAGCATCTGTTGTGATTTGTTTTGGTTTCTTCTTCGCTTGTGTTTTGGAAATTCTGTACAGAAGATGTGTAAAAGCGCCCCCTACCATATAACAATGAAAACATGGATTCCCAGAGCACAAGTATAGCACAAATATATTTAGACTTATTTTTTAATGTCATTTTAATTATATTTCTGAGAAGTACATAAAGCACATTTCTGAAAAGTACATAAAAAGTAGACTGAAAGTATACTTTCCTATTTTTTAGTTTAAAAGAAGTATACTAATGGTACACTTGAATAAACTTCTTTTTCGTAAGGGTAGTAGTATTGCATCCTTCATATCTCTAAAGAGTCTTTAGTTTTATAAGATTTATAAAAGAAAGATTCAGCTTTACGGTTCTCTCCGAAAACAGCCGAGCTCTTGGAGGCGTGCCGTGGGCGGAGCTAAAGAGTCGCGAGCACTTAACCACAAAACACAGACATTTTATGCATTTTTATGTGCAGCCTTTAGTTTGATCTCCTGGACACAGATTTGAGGTAACATCAGCCTCCATATGATCTACTAGTCATAATGATTTCAGGAGTGTTCATAATAAATCAAATATAACATGTTATTTGTCAGGTAAGAACGTGCCAATTAAACAATTAAAAGCCAATTCAGAAAATATGCTGATTCTGAATCACATTGTAGCCACATGTCAATTCTATGCTCATGCACATGGATTACTGAAGCTATATGAGAAATAGCCAGGTGTTCCTCGTAGGAGACAAATAAATTCAACATAGTCAGTTCATTTCAGTTGCTAATCATGCACATGGGCCATTGGTGCTTGGACCCTGATGATTGCTACTTGTGGCTATATTTTTTTAATTGTAGAATTTGCTCCAGTTCTAACTTTTGACAATTTGATTACCTGATCAGCAGTGTGAGGTCACGTGATAATCATGTGTTAGTGACAATCATGTTATTGTTCTTCATCAGGGAGGAGGAGGAGGAGGAGGACGTGATGCTGACGGCTGTGATCCAGAGGATGGGTGAGAAACACCTTCAGTTCAGTTCATCAGAGACAGTGTTGCTTATCGGTTTTACTGCTTTAACACTGTGTGTCTCTCCAGAGCTCCTGACACAGACGGACAAACAGTCGGACAAATGCAGCAGGTTTAAACCTCTTCAGATGTTCAAGAAATCCAGCCGTAAGACTGAAAACACCAGCAGAAGAAAAACAGCTGAAGAACAGAGAGAGGCTGTAGACGTTTATTAGACGATGAAAAAGTAAAAACACCCATCAGGACAAACTGATGTTTAGTTAGCTCACTTCCTCATTCTGTGCCGCCTGCACCCAGTAAGGGTTTCTTGAGATAATGTTGCCTGTAATACTTCTGGCCAGAAAGAATGATGTCATGTGATTTCAAGGAACATATACATTTTTTTTTATTTTTTATGTCTACATAAAGACCAGCGGAGAACTTTTGCTTTGGAATTTAGAGGCTTATTAACAGACTGACAGATAACTTTTGAAAAAAAATTTTAATCTGTTTGATCTTAATTATATTCAGTGTCTTAATGTAGTAGGTATATCACTACACTGTAGTTTTGTGATTCCACTTGCCGTTTCCTTTTTCTGTCATTTTCATTCAATGGATGAAGAATCTTCTTGTGCCTGATGTGGATTTGCTATTTGTGAAACAGGCTAGCTGTCATCTGAATTGGAGTGAGTACATGCAGGGCTCGAATTGAGGGGGCATGCCCCCTGGTTGAAAAAAATGACAAAAAGCATCCCCTCAGTAAAACCACCATCCCCCCTTACCATCCCCTTTGGATTAATAATGTGTATACTATTATGTAAAACTTATCATGCAAATGAAATGTTAAAATTATCTACTTAAGATAATTCACGAATAACGGCGTCGGCCAATCAGAACTCGGTTCTGTAACAAGCTGGGCACAAGCGGAAGGTCATTTTTCACGCAAAATGATTCAAGCGCAACTTTTGAATTTCTTTAAAAAGAAGACAACAGAAAAGGTATGATTTTTCCATCATTAGAATTTAAAAACATTCCCCTGACATAATGTTATTGTGCTGTATGTGTGACTGTGAGGGATTGAGAGATGATAGGAGAGCTGACATTATC
>NW_015556321.1:32415-33423 GCF_001515605.1 Sinocyclocheilus anshuiensis | reverse complement strand
ACCCCTTACCATCCCCTTTGGATTAATAATGTGTATTATGTAAAACTTATCATGCAAATGAAATGTTAAAATTATCTACTTAAGATAATTCACGAATAACGGTGATTGGCCAATCAGAATTCGGTTCTGTAACAAGCTGCGTTATTTTTCGCGCAAAATGGTTCAAGCGTAACTTTTGAAAAGGTATGATTTTTCCTTCATTAGAATTTAAAAACTTTCCCCTGACAATGTTATTGTGCTGTATGTGTAACTGTGAGGGATTGAGAGATGATAGGAGAGCTGACATTATCGAGTCATCGACCTTGCAAAAACCAAACAAAAACACGTCTTGAGAGTCCAAAAGCATTCACTGCGCGATGAAGCCTATTAGAATACAGGTAAAATAACCTTATAATTCAAGCAATTAAAGAAAAAAATATCCATGTATGAGTTTTATGTTTTTATATTCATTGCACAAGTAATATACTTTTCTGAATATCAGGCCTACATGCGCGAGCACAAATGTGCTATTAATTTTATACAATAGTGCATAGTAACCAGGGCCGTGCAGAGACCTTTGGAGGGGCAGGTGCTCAAAGTGTTGTGTACTATATGCTGCATGTATGTATAAATACATTGTAGGTGATTTGAGCTCTTTCAATAAAACAACCACATAGTTAAATACATTTATTTCATTAAGACATTCAGTTTACTTACACATTTATAACAGATATAATAATAATTTAAAAGTTAAAAATCATCTTAATCTATACTTAATCTACTTGCCAACATAAACTACACATGTAAAAGGATCACGGTTTTAGTGTTTTTATGGAATAATGCACATTTTTAATCATGTTTATTGTGGATTTTGCACCTTTGAGACACTCCCTATACTTGACGTGCGCAAGCGGAGATCGTTGTGAGGACTTTTTCCACTTCAGAGGTTTAAAACAAACATCTACGAATAATATTATTATTAATTTTGATATTATGTTTTTAAATGTGATCTGAACGAGATACAGCATG
>NW_015556321.1:15650-32154 GCF_001515605.1 Sinocyclocheilus anshuiensis | reverse complement strand
TTTTTTTTTTTTTTTGCGGGGGAACCGATTCCTGGCCTTCTAGGAATTGGTACTCAATACAGAAAAAAAAAATATTATTTTTTGCTTCCTGTGGAATAGAAGCTTGTGAGAGGGTGACTGTGAGTGAGTGAGTCTATTTATTATTTGTGTGTGTGTGTTGAAAAGAGTGCCCGTTCCGATCTGTTTGTCCAGACGTGACTTATCAATATTTCTTGGTCCAAGGCAAGTCTCAAACATAGTCCGGCCTCTTTTATGAGAATTTTGGGGATTTTGGAGTGTGGCGCATCAATAAAATAAATAAAAAAGAAAGAAACGCCAAGATGTGAACTTTTAAAATAAGCAAAAAATAAATAAATAAATAAAAAAATGACAACAATCACGTCAATGCCGGGGAAAAAAAAAAGTTTAATTAGTGTGACTCTGTGTTTGTTTTATTTTGTTAGTTGTGTATCTAAATCAGTGTCTCTTTCATTTCCACATAGAGAGGTTGCTGGAGATTAGACTCATCAGATTCATCTGTGCAGCTTCATGATGACTGAATGATTCATGGAAGACACACAAAGATCCGGAGATGGAGATTCTTCTCCAGGAATTAGGTACTCTCATCAGATTTTAATAAATGATCTGAATATGGATAAAAGTTTCCAAGGATATTGAAGGACCCAGTTTTACTGTTTTCAGTGTGCTAACATCCATGAGGCACATTTCACACTGGACGTGTAAGCAAAGCATAATTGGGTCATATTTTTTTCAGCAGCAATGTTAACAGATTGGAGCATTCACACTTAATGACGAGGCAGCATGTAACAGGAGCAGAAGCAGCAGTGCCATGATCAACTACACTGTGTACCACCATATTATATGGTTTAACATGTTATATGGTTAAATGGTGAGTGTGTGTTGTGTTTGTGTGAGAGCGGGACACTATGATCACCTGCATATTCAGCTGTGAAGATAAACAAAAGCATGAAACTGAATAATGGAGGGCTACACAATCAGCAGTGGTTCGGTTGCACTTTAGAAACCAGAGTGAAAGCACAGTGGACGCATGGTTCTTCTGCTCTACATACATGTAGCTTCTGCACTGCTTCAACATCCAGTGTGAAATGGGCATAAAATAGCCACTTTTTTGATAATTAATATAAGAATTTGTAGTGTATAGGGTTTGAAATAACCCCCCGCCAAATGTAGATAAAAATAAACTGTGGTGGGTAACTCTTTATCAAGTCAATCTGACAGTTTGTGATTGATAAATTATTTTCTATCACTTTGCATGCCATTGCTGTCAGAGCCTCTCCACTGTAGGAGGAGCGTCCAACATTAGCAAAACAAAGCGTAACGCTATGTTACATAAATGTTTATTGATGATGCACATTCATTCTTTGCCAGCCGGAGGCGATTTTGGCAAAGCAGAAATATAGTGGTTTCCCTGGTAACGGCTGTACACAAAGCAGCGCAGTGCTTATAAACGCTACTTTATTAGGCATTGTCCACCTTATTTTTACTGTAAGAGTGGGCGCAGCCATTTGTAAATTTTATGTGTCTGGCTTTTGGTGTCATCTGCGTCCAGCTATTTTTAACTGTACAAAAACAGCTCGTTTTGCTGCTTGATATTTCAAACTGGTGTGTCTCACCATATTATTTTAATGTATTATCTTAATTATGAACACACTGGTTTGTAGAGCAAACAGTTTTATCATTTACTGAACGTTGTTATTCTTCTGGTTATTTCCCTACCACGGCTAATGAACTGGAAGTCTCGCACATTCACAGAAATCGGATTACTTCCACGTTGAAAAATAAGGTGGATAGGAAAGATGAAAAGAAAATGCTTTTGAAATTTTCTGAAAACATTCAGTTCCCTCCAGTGATACGTTCATATAAAGAGACCCACGCCATGTTTTTACTTTGAAATGTGCAGCACTCATAGCCCATTTATTCAGTGAAGTTATGGCCTTTTAAGTTTAATCCAGCCATATTGTGATACTTGTCTTTCAGTCCCCAAATTTAATACCTTTTGAAATTATAGAATTGGAAGACTTTTTAAGGACTTGCGGAACCCTGTAGTACAGCCCGTCGGGCAGCGTGATGATATATTTTGGTAGCCCGACTGGAAGACACAATGGTCCCGGGACATTGGCCAAGCGATTTTGCTAGCCCTGTAATGCATTTAAATGTGCAGTACAAACGTCTTATGGAGATCTGATATCCAGAAAACTTGGTGATGTATGATGGTAATGAACCCTTATAAAAAGTTATTTACCTTTGTGGAAATGAAAGTCCAGAGTTTGCATGAGCTAAATTCAAATTTATCTGGCTAGCTGCTTAATCCTACTTTGCTGTATAGGCCTCTGGTGTTCACAGTCATCTCAGTAAATATGATTTTAAGCATAATCATTTGCATAAATTACTGTATGTTTCAGGGCTGGTCACAGAACAGACCTTAAAGGTACGCTAAGGAATTCTGGTTTGTGGTTGAAACATGAAATAATTAATCTGACTAGTTGCACAAAGAATCTCTAACTATATACACATCCACATATTTTTATGTGAATTTTGGGATAACAAAATGCCATTGGATGGAAACAGCAAAATGTGAATAAAATCTCTAAAATGTGCATTTAAAAGATATGCTTGTGTGCTATTATGCAGTACGCTTGCTTGAGGTAGATTGATTGAGGATTTTTTAATCATGACTTGATGAAACTGCCATGGAAACAAAAGTATTTTTGCATAACTGGACCCGCAGTCCTTTATTTGGAATTATTATTATTTTTTAATACTTGCAGTATTTCTATAGTAGTACACTTTTAGTGGAAATCTAACAGGAAAATTAGGTTTTAAAAGCAAAAATGTAAAGCTTGCATTTTTGTTAAAGCTGTGAATGTTTTATTTAAATATTTAAAATTCAATTTCAAACATGTGATGATAAACATGTCCTCATGATTTTTAAAGAAGTGTTTGTTTTACAGAAGCCCAATCCAGCAGGAGAGATCAGACCCTACAGAAGCCAGCTGTGTGTCTGTGAGGAGCGACAAGTCATTTGAGCTTCTACCTGACTTTAAAAATGAAAGCATTCCTCCTGGTTTTAGGTAAGAAGTTTTTATAGAGGGGCACTAATGTTACTTTATTTTGTTTTTCTTTCGTATATGTACAGTGTATATACAGTGGGTACGGAAAGTATTCAGAACCCCTTAAATTTTTCACACTTTGTTATATTGCAGCCATTTGCTAAAATCACCACACTCTCTATATATATATATATATATATATATATATATATATATATATATATATATATTCCAATCAAAACTTGCCTTCTGACCATAAATTAGATTTAAGTAATACTTTAATGTGGACAGAGCAACAGAACAATTTTCTTGTTAAAAAGGCTTTATTCATATGGCTGTATCATTGTATAGCGCTTTTTACAATACACATTGTTTCAAAGCAGCTTTTCAGGAAGTCATACTGTTATGTCTATAATGCCTTAATGCTTTAATATTGAGCAGCTTTTGGGCTGGACGATATGGCAAATACATAAATTAATGCTGAAGTGTGGAAAAATGTGGCCCCTCCCAAATACTGAAGCCTAATTGCATCGCGCCGGTAAATTTTACCGGCCAGTGACGCTCAAGCGCTCGAACTAGGGGCGGAGCCACCCACTATATAGGCCGGCATCATTACCTCAGAATCTTTCGACTGTTCGAATGAGTACTAGACTCCAAGGATTACAACACAGCAGCGTGCGCAGTGTCTCGTTCCCTCCTTTCAGGGAATCAAGGCTTATGCTTGGGGACGCGTATAATCCCGCTGTGTTGTATTTCCCACACCTGGTGAGAAGTGTCTAATGAGCTAGACTTCGATAGAGCTGAGCCCCTTGACTACTCCATAGGGCACTCAGGGGAAAACAAATGCCCTCCAGCTCGAACCGGGTGGGACTAAGCACAGTAATATAAGCACTACACATAGACTGACCGCAGCGCTGCTGGAGCCACGTACATATGCCGCATATACCACTTGATTCATAAGAAAAACAGCGCACTTACTGCTGTCGACAACATCTCAAACGCATGTAGAGAGCCGCTGACTATACTGCCGTCCAAAGGCAAAGTGCAATAACTACACATCTGGTCAAAATTGAGTTAAGTCCTAAAATGGGCTTTGTGACATCCGTTCTGTCTTGTGACAAAGTCTCCTGGTTCAATTTTGTCCCGTTTCAGAGAAACGAGAGTGTCAAAATTGCAGTAACTACAAAATCCAAGCTAATACCAAGGCAAACCGCAGTAAGTGAAGTTACTGCGTTCTGGCTTTGTTTTCCAGGTGTTGTAACACTGGCTTTGACACTGCAGATACTGCGCGGTCTGCCTTGGTATCCCGCGGCCAAATGATGGTTGAACTCGCGTTAAAACGCAAATATCCAAAGACGTGTCAGGAAGATAGCAAAATATTAACTCCTAGCAAGGCAAATTACAACTTTATAATCAGTTAACATTAACTAGCCAACTGCTAGCAAATTAAACAGCCTACCTGCATTGCTTCATATCCACTCTGACACGTAATGATAATCTGATTTATATAATCGCGTTGATGTTTGTTGATTCGGACATCTCTTAACGTTTCAGGCAGCTAATCCAATTGTAGTACAGTAACAGGGGTTATTCCTTCAAAAGTTAGCTGGCTCCGGTAAAGTTATATAATTCATCAAAGAACGGTTCTGTTTGAAAGTTATACGGAACGCAGTTTGTCCCCTATTCGCAGGCATACGCCATATGACTACCAGACCATGCAAATAACTAATTATTAATTGATAAGTAATCATTCTTCTTTTTGCACAAGTCACCGTTTCATTTGTTAACACATTCGAGGGAGGCTTTATGACCAAGCGGAATCCTCTGCCGCCGTGTCGCTCCTGGTTCACAGCGAGCGGGACTCGCGCTGTCTGCAATTCCCTTCACCGTTCGCGTTTTGATTTCGGCAAATCAGTTTGGGTGAATGCAAACAACATGATTATCATGAGCACAACATCCAGCTATAGGCTAGAAAACATGCAATCTACCTGAGGGATGACTTCTTTCACTATTTCACAGGCCAGTGGTTTGTGTGTAATGTGTGTGACATTTTTTTGTATGACATTAAAATGCCTTTTAGAATAATTGTACATAAATACGTTAAGCAAACAGATGATTTTTCTGAGAACTTTTATACACCTTTTATATATATACTTAACCGCAAACATGGAAATGATGTACAGGATGTGGTACAGTACAAATATTTTGAGCATCCCTTATTCTGTTCCTTATTTTCCTATAAAGAATCACAATTATCCCTTATTTTCCTTTATGGCATCCCTAGTTATATTGTTAGGCAAAGTTTAAATTGTGTGCATTTTTAACTACTGTTTTAACTACTTGGTCTGTAATGAATTACTTTTTAAATAAAATGAGCAAAACACTCTTTGTGGTGAAAGGAGCATTGCGATAAGACCATCTTAAGACTTACTACTGAGCATTTTTAACATTCACAACATGCAAACATCAATAAAACTATTAAAGTTATTAAAAACAATCTACATGTAGTAAGAAACACAACAAGAAAGTTGGATGAACACATTTAGTTTGTAGATACTGCACTTTGCTTTTGCAATAGTGTTTTAGTTGTGTAAGGTCATCCAAAGGCAGTGCAGTATCTGAATTTTGGTGGTCAAAGTGACATCAGTGGTCATGGTTTTTATCTATAAAAAAATGTCATCCTAAGAAGGCTTTAAATGAATGCACTGCCACTAATCTACCCACAACATGTTTGACTGGCTAATGTATAAACTTTAAAGGCATTTTTCTCAGTTTCAGTTTCAGTGTTTGTGTAGTTACTGCACTTTGCCTTTGTAGGGCAGTATAATATATCGTTATAGGCATGCCTTGAGTCCACCGGACCTAGTCGAAACCACCCTGATCGACTGCGGGCGTGGCCAGGTGCAGGCAGTAACCAATACCAAGCTGTAGATACATCACTGCACAGACAGAACGAGCGGTGCGAATGACGGAATCTCCAGGTTGTAAAATCTGGCAAAGGTGTCCTGTGAAGACCATCCTGCTGCCAAACAAATTTCCTGAATCGACATACCTTTTGCCCAGGCCCACGACGAAGCCATTTTTCTCGTGGAGTGGGCGTGTACTCCCCACGGACAGGCCTCATTCTTAGAAGCATACGCCAACGCGATCGCTTCCACAATCCAATGTGACAACCGCTGTTTTGACACTGGCAGTCCTTTGGTACGGCTACCGAAACATATAAACAGCTGCTCCAGCAATCTGAAATTACTAGTCTTCTCCAGATAAACTCACAGAGCACGGACTGGGCATAGTGGGTGTGTCGCTGGCTCCGAATTTTGAGGAGCAAACGCCTGTAGCGTGATGACCTGCACTCTAAATGACGTAGAAAGCACTTTAGGTACATACCCCTGTCTAGGCTGCAGTCTGACCATACAGTCATCCTTACCGAACTCCATACATGCAGCGCTCATAGACAGCGCATGTAAGAGATCTCTCCGCAACGGAATCTGCCACGGGGGAGCCGTTAAATGCTCCACCAACTCTGGGAACCACAGCTGGTTGGGCCACTTCCGCCCGACCCGAAGCATCTTCTCCCTTTCCTCTCTGATTTTGTGCAGCACTGGCGGCATAGTCTTCACTGGGGGAAAATCATATTTGCGCTTCTTGGACCAGCGACTTGAGAGAGCATCCCCCCTCCAGGAGCGCGTTCGTCACCGAGATGAACAGCTGGCAATGCGCTTTCTCCTCTGAGGCAAAAAAGTCGATCTCCGCCTCTCCGAACAGACTCCAAATCAACTGAATAGTCTGCAGGTGCAGCCTCCACTCCCCGTGGACTCGGCCACCCCTAGACAGCATGTCCGCGCCGCAGTTCTGACTGCCGGGAACGTGTACTGCTCGAATCGACAGAAGGTTTCTGTCTGCCCAAAGGAGGAAATGCTCTGCCAGCCTTTGAAGTGAGCGTGAACGAATACCTCCCTGATGGTTGATATAGGATACCACCGTCGTGTTGTCTGTCCGAACCAGGATGTGTCGATCCTTTATCAGTGGAAGAAAGCCCTGCAAAGCTAAAAATACTGCCTTCAACTCTAGGCAGTTTATATGCCACTTTGCTTGCGCACTCGTCCAAGTGCCATAAGCCAGTCTGCCGTCGCAAAGGGCTCTCCAGCCCGTCAATGACGCGTCCCTAGTGACGATTTTTCTGCTGACCACTCTGCCCATCGAGACTCCCTTTTCGAACATCTTCTTGTTGAACCAGGGGGCTAGTGTCTGCATGCATCCGTGGGTCAACAAGACACGCAACTGACCGTTCTTCCACGGTTTGCTTGGCACCCGGGATTTCAGCCATAGCTGAAGTAATCTCGTATGCAGAAGCCCGAGCTGACATACCACAGCTGCTGTTGCCATACGCCCTAACATTCTCTGAAAGCATTTCAGAATTAACACTCTCCCTGGTTTGAACGAGGTGAGAGCACTGACCAAAGACTGTATTCGCTCTTGAGATAGACGCGCTCTCATCGATTGCTAGTCCAAATCTTTTGCAGCGGACCGATCTCTCTTCGGAAGGAAGTGGCTCATCGCCTTCTGGAGTGGCCTCCAGAAACTTCTCAGAAAACGAGCCTATAGCCTCACCAAACAGGCCGAGCGGAGATATGGGCGCATCCAACAGCTGAGCCTTCTCCGACTCCCTCATGTCCGTCAACATGAGCCAAAGATGCCGCTGCAGCGTGACGAGACTGCCCATACAGCGGCTGATTTTCTTTTCTGATTTACAGTGGCCGTCTTCGTGGCTCTGAGCGCCAAGTCAGTGGCCGAACGCAACTTTTTGAAGCGGCGGAGTCCGGACCCTCCTCATCCAACGCTTGCAGAATTTTGGCTTGAAAAGCCTGGAGAACAGCCATAGTGTGGATCGCAGATGCTGCCGGCTGCCATATAAGCCTTATAAGACAAAGATGCGCTGCAACTGCTTCCTCGACGGGCGGCGGCTTAGTGTAACCCCAGTGGTCGGCTCCGTCGACAGAGGAGAGCATACGCTATTCCGCGGCTTGGGCTCGGGCCGAATAGGGGGAGTGTCAAGACCGCAAGATCTCCTCGTGGACCTCAGGAAAAAAGGGAGCGGGTCTCTGGGGAGCGGCAACCTGGCGGCCCGACTGCAGATACTGCATGTCCAACCTGTTCTTGGCTGGTTGCTCGGGGGGCGACCAATCAATACCCAAATCCTGTACAGCCTCAGACAGGATTTTCACCAACTCCTCATCAATCTGAGCCAGGAACTCATGCTCCTCGCTGTGGGAGGCCTCCGACTCCATGCAGGCCGACCAGTCACCCGAACCAGAGGTTGCAGTCGACATAGCATCGTCGTCCACTTCATCCTCTGCCACACCAAAGGAGACCAGGTCCCGCGCATCATCCGAGGGGTGGAGGCTGGGCTCAGTGTAAGAAACAGGTGGCTCTCTTGAGCGATGAGCATGCAGGAACTGAGTCGACATGCGTTCATCAGAGAGGCCTACTGCACGTGGCTGCCCCAGCCTTCCATCCCGCAGCTTGACGGCGATGGGGGGGGAAGAGGCAAGGGGTTAGCCGGCGGCCGGATCGAAACCACCCTGATCGACTGCGGGCGTGGCCAGGTGCAGGCAGTAACCAATACCAAGCTGTAGATACATCACTGCACAGACAGAACGAGCGGTGCGAATGACGGAATCTCCAGGTTGTAAAATCTGGCAAAGGTGTCCTGTGAAGACCATCCTGCTGCCAAACAAATTTCCTGAATCGACATACCTTTTGCCCAGGCCCACGACGAAGCCATTTTTCTCGTGGAGTGGGCGTGTACTCCCCACGGACAGGCCTCATTCTTAGAAGCATACGCCAACGCGATCGCTTCCACAATCCAATGTGACAACCGCTGTTTTGACACTGGCAGTCCTTTGGTACGGCTACCGAAACATATAAACAGCTGCTCCAGCAATCTGAAATTACTAGTCTTCTCCAGATAAACTCACAGAGCACGGACTGGGCATAGTGGGTGTGTCGCTGGCTCCGAATTTTGAGGAGCAAACGCCTGTAGCGTGATGACCTGCACTCTAAATGACGTAGAAAGCACTTTAGGTACATACCCCTGTCTAGGCTGCAGTCTGACCATACAGTCATCCTTACCGAACTCCATACATGCAGCGCTCATAGACAGCGCATGTAAGAGATCTCTCCGCAACGGAATCTGCCACGGGGGAGCCGTTAAATGCTCCACCAACTCTGGGAACCACAGCTGGTTGGGCCACTTCCGCCCGACCCGAAGCATCTTCTCCCTTTCCTCTCTGATTTTGTGCAGCACTGGCGGCATAGTCTTCACTGGGGGAAAATCATATTTGCGCTTCTTGGACCAGCGACTTGAGAGAGCATCCCCCCTCCAGGAGCGCGTTCGTCACCGAGATGAACAGCTGGCAATGCGCTTTCTCCTCTGAGGCAAAAAAGTCGATCTCCGCCTCTCCGAACAGACTCCAAATCAACTGAATAGTCTGCAGGTGCAGCCTCCACTCCCCGTGGACTCGGCCACCCCTAGACAGCATGTCCGCGCCGCAGTTCTGACTGCCGGGAACGTGTACTGCTCGAATCGACAGAAGGTTTCTGTCTGCCCAAAGGAGGAAATGCTCTGCCAGCCTTTGAAGTGAGCGTGAACGAATACCTCCCTGATGGTTGATATAGGATACCACCGTCGTGTTGTCTGTCCGAACCAGGATGTGTCGATCCTTTATCAGTGGAAGAAAGCCCTGCAAAGCTAAAAATACTGCCTTCAACTCTAGGCAGTTTATATGCCACTTTGCTTGCGCACTCGTCCAAGTGCCATAAGCCAGTCTGCCGTCGCAAAGGGCTCTCCAGCCCGTCAATGACGCGTCCCTAGTGACGATTTTTCTGCTGACCACTCTGCCCATCGAGACTCCCTTCTCGAACATCTTCTTGTTGAACCAGGGGGCTAGTGTCTGCATGCATCCGTGGGTCAACAAGACACGCAACTGACCGTTCTTCCACGGTTTGCTTGGCACCCGGGATTTCAGCCATAGCTGAAGTAATCTCGTATGCAGAAGCCCGAGCTGACATACCACAGCTGCTGTTGCCATACGCCCTAACATTCTCTGAAAGCATTTCAGAATTAACACTCTCCCTGGTTTGAACGAGGTGAGAGCACTGACCAAAGACTGTATTCGCTCTTGAGATAGACGCGCTCTCATCGATTGCTAGTCCAAATCTTTTGCAGCGGACCGATCTCTCTTCGGAAGGAAGTGGCTCATCGCCTTCTGGAGTGGCCTCCAGAAACTTCTCAGAAAACGAGCCTATAGCCTCACCAAACAGGCCGAGCGGAGATATGGGCGCATCCAACAGCTGAGCCTTCTCCGACTCCCTCATGTCCGTCAACATGAGCCAAAGATGCCGCTGCAGCGTGACGAGACTGCCCATACAGCGGCTGATTTTCTTTTCTGATTTACAGTGGCCGTCTTCGTGGCTCTGAGCGCCAAGTCAGTGGCCGAACGCAACTTTTTGAAGCGGCGGAGTCCGGACCCTCCTCATCCAACGCTTGCAGAATTTTGGCTTGAAAAGCCTGGAGAACAGCCATAGTGTGGATCGCAGATGCTGCCGGCTGCCATATAAGCCTTATAAGACAAAGATGCGCTGCAACTGCTTCCTCGACGGGCGGCGGCTTAGTGTAACCCCAGTGGTCGGCTCCGTCGACAGAGGAGAGCATACGCTATTCCGCGGCTTGGGCTCGGGCCGAATAGGGGGAGTGTCAAGACCGCAAGATCTCCTCGTGGACCTCAGGAAAAAAGGGAGCGGGTCTCTGGGGAGCGGCAACCTGGCGGCCCGACTGCAGATACTGCATGTCCAACCTGTTCTTGGCTGGTTGCTCGGGGGGCGACCAATCAATACCCAAATCCTGTACAGCCTCAGACAGGATTTTCACCAACTCCTCATCAATCTGAGCCAGGAACTCATGCTCCTCGCTGTGGGAGGCCTCCGACTCCATGCAGGCCGACCAGTCACCCGAACCAGAGGTTGCAGTCGACATAGCATCGTCGTCCACTTCATCCTCTGCCACACCAAAGGAGACCAGGTCCCGCGCATCATCCGAGGGGTGGAGGCTGGGCTCAGTGTAAGAAACAGGTGGCTCTCTTGAGCGATGAGCATGCAGGAACTGAGTCGACATGCGTTCATCAGAGAGGCCTACTGCACGTGGCTGCCTCAGCCTTTCCTCCCGCAGCTCGGCGGCGACGGGGGGCGGAGGCAAGGGATTAGCCAGCGCAGTTCAGGATCACGGAAATCCTGGCACGAAGGGCTTTGACTGTCATCTCTTCACAGGCGGGACAGTCAGGCCCATCCAACACGACCCCTGCGTGGGCTCGGCCCAGACAGAAGACACACGCGTCGTGTGCGTCCGGGAGCTCAATCGGGCCCCTGCACGCACAGCACTCCTTAAGGGACATCCTGTCTTCTTGCCAGATCGCCAAAGGGGAACTTGAAGCGAACTGCGTCCTCTTAGGGCGTTGTCAATGGCGAGAAGAAAATAGCAATGAGTAGAAGTCTTCGATGCTTGCTTCGTGAAGGAGAAATATTCTGAGGTAATGACACTGAGCACCGGCCTATATAGTGGGTGGCTCCGCCCCTAGCACGAGCGCTTGGGCGTAATTGGCTGGTTAAATTTACCGGCGCAATGCGATTAGGCTTCAGTATTTGGGAGGAGGGGGATCACCCCCAAGTATAAGCTACACAGTGTCGAGAGACCGAACTGAGTTCCTAGAACTACCCAGTGCGAAAGCCCCTTTAGACCATATAGGGCATGCTGAATTGTAGGAGGTGTTGGTGTATGTGTAGATGATGTGTGCAGATCAGAGTGGGTGTTGGGTGTGAGACTAGGCTTTTTAAACCTAAACATTCAGGTCATCAGCCAGCTGGGGGTCGTGTCTTGTACTTGGTGATGTTCCTCAGACCTGTCGAGACTGATGCTAGGACATTGGCTGAAAACCGTTTTTTAATCTTTTCAGAGTATCTCCTTTTAGCCACTCTGATCTCTTTTGACAGTGTTTCTCAAGCCTGTTTGTACAAGATTTTGTCCCCAGTGCTGTAAGCATCCTCTTTGGCATGAAGCTGTCTGAGCTTTCAGCAGCTTCAAAAACACTCTAATCAGTGCACTTGAAACAGGCTTGTAAGTCTGTGTCTGTAATCTGATTAGCCAGCTATTGCTGCGCTGCACTCACACACGCAGTAGTAGAAAGGATTACAATTTATGAAGAGCTCCTCTAAATCAGGGGAGCACATCCTCTTCAGAGTTGTTACGTTTGAGCTCCAACTTAAATTAATGTAAAAACAATCCACCACCTCGTTTTCCCCATTATCTCTGAAATGTGATCGGCACTGAACAGCTGGAAGTCTGTGAAATGTAGCGCATTAGCCCTATTCGCACAGGATTAGTATTAACTAGTGACTTCTAGACATTTGTAATAATTGCAGAGGTTGTCTGAGATCTTAATCCTGTAAATCGGCCATGTCTGTCATTTGTAAAGTAAAACTTCCACCGCAAATGACCTACCATATTTCACCGAACACCGAGGTCCTGTGATAATATTAGTCCCGTGCGAATCAGCATCTCTCTGATTTGGCGGGGTCGTATATAATTTTTTCAAGGTTTTTGTTTCCTGTGTGCCTTTTATCCATCTTTCGCGAAGAATGGAGGCTGTTTTGGAGTGTTTTGATAGTATTTTGGGTGCTGGGTCATATTGCTATACACCATATAACTATACAATTTGCAGAAAGAGAAAGCTGAAAACCACCAGAAGAGCGAAAACAAGAAGAATGATTAGATGGAGATGGATGACATGTATAGCAGCATGCGCTAAGGAACATTCTTCTGTTTTATGATATATCATACAGCTAGACCTATACCAACAAGACATTTAGCGATAGCCTATCCAATATAGTGCACAATCAAGCGAGTGGGTTCACAACATAATTTGAGGTTAATGTGTTACAAATAAATCAAGCGTAAAGCTTGAGCTTTTAGATTTTAACATTGTGAAATGTAAATGACACAGGGCACAAAACTATATTTGTTTCTTTTTTTTAATCCATTTAACCGGACCATAACGGGACTCTCAACCAGGGGATGCGCCAAAAGGGCACAGTGCCATTTAGTCGCCCAGAGTAAACATATTTCCACTGGGCTACAAGAAATATAATTTGGGTAGAATTATTTTTATATGGTTATAGTTTATTTTGTTAAATATTTTTGTTTATTTATTATTGCTATCCGTATCTAATACATGGTACATTTTAATGATAATAATAACCTAACAATAATTATTTAAAAAATGAGATAAGTCAGTAAATTCGAGTAAAAATCACAGGCTTCGCTTATCCCATGACAATGTGCCACACGAAATTTAGATGTGGGGGGGATTTATAAATCACACAAGGTCCCCAGATAATACTTATCCCGTGCGAATAGGGCTATTGTCTGGAGTAGCTGCACCAGGTTTCAGTTAAGCACAATGCAGCATATAGTTTGAAAAGGCCTTGTTTGTGCAGGTGAAGAGACATTTGTTCATTTTGTTACGAAGGGATCGGAGATTCGCTAGATGGATACTTGGAAGAGCTGTTTGGAAGTTGCGCGTTTGAACAGCACCGCTGTCTCTCCAACTAGAATGTCCAACAAAACGTCTGAATAATCAAAAATGTGAAAATTTTTGTCTGATGTGTGTTGCGTAATGTTCAGTAGTTTGTCTCTGGTAAAACTGATAGGAAAAGAAAGACTAAAGTTAACAGGACAAACGAACAAAAACTGCAGAAGCATTGGAGATCCATCTGTGGTGCCATCTTATTCCCAGATTATGATTCAGCATGGTTCAATATGGGTAGGGATAGGTAAAGAGGTGGGCTTTAAGAATACAAGTAAGGTCCCAATAAGGTAACATGCATTTTATTTTTTTAAATAAGAGCATATACACTGCATATGTTGTTATTTTTAAATACTGTCTTATAATTTACTACAACACGCTATAGCTTCTCTGCCATATCAGCAGTGCTCTTCTGTGTGGATAAATCTAATGTTTTGTGTTGTACCTACTTTTCTGATCATCTAGCTAGTTGCACAGTGTCTGTAGCCGTATTTCCATCCACATATTTTTATGCAAATTTAGTGATATGACACAAAATGCTGGATGGAAATAACAAAATCTGAATAAAATCTCTAAAATGCTTGGATTAATTTTTTATTCGATAAGAAGTCATATGCATACACTGCAAAATGTAAAGCTTGCAGTAATGTTTAATTTGAATATTTAAAATTCAGTCTTAAACATGTGATAATAAACATGTCCACATGATTTTTAAAGAAGTGTTTGTTTTACAGAAGCCCAATCCAGCAGGAGAGATCAGACCCTACAGAAGCCAGCTGTGTGTCTGTGAGGAGCGACACGTCATTTGAGCTTCTACCTGACTTTAAAAATGAAAGCATTCCTCCTGGTTTTAGGTAAGAGGGGCACTAATGTTACTTTATTTGCTGTATTTTGTGAATTGTCTTCTATATTTGTCAAAAAAAAACAAAAAACCTCTGAAGATAAATGAGAAACAAGTTCGCAGGCAGGCACGGCACTAATTTCAGCATGTGTTTGTGTTCTGCTGGCTGTCTGCTTGTCACTCATAACGCGCCTTTAAATTAAAAAAGCGTGAAACTATCGTGCGATATATCGAACATTTTTTCTATCGTTATCGATGATGGTGTACTGTCGATAAATATCGATACCGTTTTATCGCCCAGGCCTAGTTGAAACACTGATTAAGAGATTACATGAGGCATGAGATAAAACTAGTAGTAAAGAGCAGGGCCGTCGCTAGTGGGGTGAAAGGTGGTGACGATTATAGGGGCCCATGGCTGTGGGGGGCCCCCCGGCGATTTCAACTGACTGCCCGAGGCCAGCATAAAAGATGCTTAACAGACGCTTAAAAGACGATTGACGGGCCACTGCTGCCCGTCGTCATGAAAGCTTATCTTTGCAGGTATTTTTTAAGCCTTGCCAATTTAAACATTCAAGAGATTTTAAAGCATTCAAGCACAAGACGCGAAATAACTCGACTAAGTACTCGCGCGCCGTGTTCGGTGCGCACACAGAGAGCTGCGTCTCAGACAGTGGGAAACAACAGAACCGAGCTTTCCTAGCTGGAAGTTTCCAATGAAGTTCCACCCATGCAGTGGTTAAAACAACGCTGTATTTGTTCGGTACACATGCGTACCGAACCGTACCATTACACCCTTACTTGTAAATAATCTTAAATGTCACTGTACATTGCTATTCTTATTATGGTGGAGCCGTTCCTTACACATTACATCTGCACCTTATTAGAAAACCCTCATGTGATAAAGTTCAGCATGTGTGGAAAGGAAGAAGACAGGGTCGGGTTACTGAGGCTCATGTTTCTTTATTAATTCTCTTTCCAGTCCAACAAAATGTGCGCTCTCAGCGCTTCCAAATCAGATTCTCACACAGCTCAACAGAATATATGGCAGCAGCAACACACGAGTCCTCAGCCCACAATCTCTCTCTCTCTCTGTCCCCTTTCCTGGCGGCTTTATCCGGTCTCTCCACGCCAATTCCTGCAACAAGACACAGGTGTTTGTCACTTTGAACTTGACCTACTTACTCACCGCCAATCTCCCGACTCTCTGGCTGCATCCAAAATGGCATACTTCCCACTATATAGTAGGCAAAATGCAGCAGGCAAGCAAATAAGTATGTTTGAATCCTCTGTATTCATAAAAGAATAGGCGAGAATTGCACTCGGACGTACGTATACTTAATTTGCGTTCTAATATGCCTACTTACCTACTATATAGTAGGGAAAAAGAGTACGTGAACAGATTAGTATGTCCGAAACCGCATTATTCATAAAAGAGTAGGCGAGAAATCCCTGGATGTCCTACTGCTTCAGCCCAGATTCTGAAGTGTTCATCGATGGACACTTTTCAATCCCAGGAGTCCACGGGAGATCAATACGTCATCATCGAATGTGAAGGAGAACAGCGACAAGGGTGTTTACAAATGTGAGTAATACAAACCAAAAACACGGTTCCTTGTGTTAAAATCATATTTGTTGAGCTGCTGTAGAGTAAACTGATGATTTGCATAAGGTGTAAAGACGTTAAATAGTATAGTATATTTGTGATTTTACTGTAAAAACACGTTTTATTATGAATAGCGAACAGGGGAGCTCCAGTAAGCACACGCACATCTCCAAAGTGAGTTTACATAAACCATATACATCTTAAAGACGATTACTAAATGTCTATTTAATATCTGACAGGAAAATGTTCTAAAAGAATTACAGATGAGCACATCACAACATGAAAAGACATCTGAATGATGTATGTGTGCTATTATGTAGTAGAATTCACTGTTGTCAACACTGCTTTAGAT
>NW_015556321.1:0-2825 GCF_001515605.1 Sinocyclocheilus anshuiensis | reverse complement strand
CTAACAATAATTTATGGTTTTTATTTTTTTTTGGCCTTACAATACTTTAACTACATGACAACAATTCTCAACGCTTGCGCTGTCTGTCAGTGGCTGCGTCCGAAATGGCATACTTCCCTACTATATAGAAGGCAAAAAGCAGTAGGCAAGCAAATAAGTATGTTTGAATCCTCTGTATTCATAAAAGAGTAGGCGAGAATTGCACTAATTCTCGCAAGACTCGGACGTACGTATACTTAATTTGCGTTCTAATATACCTACTTACCTACTATATAGTAGGGAAAAAGAGTACGTGAACAGATTAGTATGTCCGAAACCGCATTATTCATAAAAGAGTAGGCGAGAAATCCCTGTACTGCTTCCTGCTTCAGCCCAGATTCTGAAGTGTTCATCGATGGACACTTTTCAATCCCAGGAGTCCATCAATACGTCGAACTGTTAAACAACGACAGCGAACAAATGTAAGTATTACAAACCAAAAACACGGTTCCCTGTGTTAAAATCATATTTATTGAGCTACTGTATAGTAAATGGTTGATTTGCTTAAGGTGTAAGATGCTAGACAGTAACGTTACAGTATATTTGTGATTTTTTTCTGTAAAAACATGATTTATTATGTATAGCGAACAGCGGAGCTCCAGTAAGCACATGTATGTCACCAAAGTGAATTTACATAAACCTTATACATCTTAAAGACGATTAAATGTATAAGGTTTATGTAAATTCACTTTGGTGACGTACTAACTCACCTCACCTTTTTGACCCTCTAACTCTAGCACATTCTATTCTATTTTAATTCTACATCGGGAAGTCCGTGCCCTTCGAAGTGTGTGCACTTAACTTTGGGACACAGCTATACTCAACGAGATTTGGCTGTAGAGTACGTACTCTTTTAGCGCTCGTTAAGTAACTACTTATTGAAATTAAGTACCTACTCATTGAGTATGCCATTCGGACGCAGCCTCTCTCTCACTGTAGACCCCGCTGGACCACGCCCCCTTGCCACACCTCACTAATTTCAGATACTCAGTGATTTGTTTCTTAATTGTCAATCTCACATTAAAATTAAAGGGATAGTTCACCCAAAAATGAAACTTACACCATGATTTTCTCACCCTCAAGCCATCCTAGGTGTATATGACTTTCTTCTTTCAGACGAATCCAGTCGGAGTTATATTAAAAAATGACCTGGCTCTTCCAAGCATAATAATGGCAGTGAATGGGTGGCGAAAAAAAGTGCATCCATCAATCATTAAATACTCCACACGGCTACGGGGGCCACGTGATAAAGATTGTGTAAGAAAAATATCCATATTTAAAACTTTATAAACCGTAATCTGTAGCTTCCACTAACTGAATTAGAAGTACAAAACAAGAATTTGCAAAGAAAAATGTCAGAGGATATCGATATAAGCCAAGAGGAGACTGAGTTTTTTTGCCCAGCTATATTTGTTTGAACCGGGAGCTTATGCTATGCCTACGTCCTATACCATACACTGGAACGCCACTCTGTGCTTCAGAAGGCATTTATTAACCCTCCTGGAGCCGTGTGGAGTATTTTATGAAAAGTGATGTTTTTGAATCAGTATTGGAGGCTTGGGCTCATCTGTTAAACTGTCAACTTGAGATTTGAATCTGTGGAGGAATTCGTTCTGCACACAGAAGGGTTTTTAAGACATACTTTTCATTTGTAAAACATTGTTTACATGATCATATATTGTCATTGTGTTAAGTGTTTGTGTTCATTTATACAATTTAATATTTTTATTACAAATCACTTTTTAAAATGTAATGAATTATTGTTTATTTACTATTGAGCTGAATGAATACAAAGCTAAATTATTTTCATTCTTCTTTTAAGACCAATTAAGCGGAAAAGATCCGACTCACTGGAACCCAGCTGTGTGTCTACGGAGAGTAATCCATCAATGGCAGATTCACTGCACATTGGAGATAACAGGATATCATTTGATTCTAGGTAAAATGGTGTGGTGAACACATTAAAGGCATACCATGCAATAGATCTGTTGTCTTGCAATAGGTTGCTTCTTAATTTGATTTTGTAAATGTTTGATTTTCAAAAATGTTTGAAACTCTTAGGTAGTGGCTTACATTTTTTGACACTATTTTTAATAGTATGTGGTATATTTTCAAAACATTAGTTCTAACTTCCAAATGATTTCAGATGTTTAAACATATTTTCAGTTGATGTAGTATAATGCAAATAAAAAATAAAAAATCACAGTAACATTTTCCCCATGGTTTTAAAAGACAACCATTTAAGTGAACATTGAATAGTGGCTAGGATTGCACCTCATAACTTTGTCTATATGTTTATACATTAACAATATGTTTTGATTATCTTCCAGTGACCCTCAAAATGCTGGTGCCCATAACACACTCAAATCAAATCTGATGAAGAAGTTTCAGTATCTGTATGAGGGAACAGCAAAGCAGGGAAACCCAACACTCCTGAATGAGATCTACACAGAGCTCTACATCACAGAGAGTGAGAGTGGAGAGATCAGTAATGCGCATGAGTTGAGACAGATTGAGACACAATCCAGGAGAGTAGCAACAGAGGACACACCGATCAAATGCAATGACATCTTTAGAGCTTTACCTGGACAAGACAAAGCCATCAGAACTGTGCTGACAAAGGGAGTCGCTGGCATTGGAAAAACAGTCTCTGTGCAGAAGTTCATCCTGGACTGGGCTGAAGGGAAAGAGAATCAAGACGTCCAGCTCATATTTCCACTTCCTTTCCGAGAAATCAACTGGATGAAGGACAAAACACTCAGTCTTTCAGATCTTCTTCATGTCTT
>NW_015556320.1:662-836 GCF_001515605.1 Sinocyclocheilus anshuiensis | reverse complement strand
CACACACACACAAAGAAAAACAAGTAGATAGAATAGAAAATAGAAGCTAGTTGTTTGTTTTTTGTTTGTTTTTTTTATTAAAAAAGAAGATAAATATAGATCAAGTAGAATTAAAATAGAATAGAGAGTGCTAGAGTTAGAGGGTCAAATAAAGGTGGAACAGATGTGTTTTTA
>NW_015556320.1:0-198 GCF_001515605.1 Sinocyclocheilus anshuiensis | reverse complement strand
ATAGAACAAGAGCTTGAACAAGGAGTTGTGTTGCATGTTCTGAAAGAAAGGGCCTGATCTTCCTAATGTTGTATAAAGCAAATCTGCAGGACCGGGCACTTTTAGCAGTGTGGTCTGAGAAAGTCAGCTTATCATCAATCACAACTAAAAGGATTCTAGCTGTTTTTGAAGGAGTTATGGTTGATGAGCCTAATTGGA
>NW_015556319.1:674-822 GCF_001515605.1 Sinocyclocheilus anshuiensis | reverse complement strand
TCTGGTCCTCAAACTACGTTTCACAACAAAACACACGCGAGAAGTTATAAGGAAATAATGCGAGAACCCGCATACGTCAGACCGGAGTTCTCCAGCGAGACTGTAATTATTAAAAAAAAAATATATATATAGCCCGCAAATTGTTTGT
>NW_015556319.1:0-140 GCF_001515605.1 Sinocyclocheilus anshuiensis | reverse complement strand
CCTCTGATTTCGGGCATTTGTCGGCGATTTCGCAAAACCTGTCGGCGAGTGAAAAATCGGGCTAAAATCGTGCAGTGTTTACTCGGCATAAAGGTGGGCGTACACGGTGCGATTCTGAAGGTCGGAACGTTGTGAGCTCT
>NW_015556318.1:0-845 GCF_001515605.1 Sinocyclocheilus anshuiensis | reverse complement strand
CCCCCTTCTATGTAAAGCGCTTTGAGTGCCCAGAAAAGCGCTATACAAAATGTAAAGAAAATTTATTATTATTATAATAGCCTACACTGTAAAAAAATCCGTTAAATGTACGGTAAAATACCGGCATCTGTGGTTGCCAGAACTTTACCGTGAAAAATATGGTAGCAACATTTTAGGTTTTACAGAACTGTTTAAATTTACAGTGAAAAAACTGTATTTCATTAACTGATACAATGTTAATACGCAAACCTTTGAGTTAACTCATTTTATTTGCAGAAACCGATTGTGCTTAATTTGGCCAATTGGCATTTGTTTATAAACTAATATTTATAATCTTTAAGTACTGCAAGTACACTGGTATTAAGAACTGTTTTGCTTAAATCCATGAAGAAAAACCTACTAATTTATGCAAAGTCATTAAAAGCATCAATTCAACTCAAATATCTTGCAGATAACGGCAGCACACATTTATGTGTGATTGAAATTATTGAAGAGATTCGTTTCATTATTGCATTGAACTTTCAGCTTCGTAACTTTGCAGATATTGTTTATGTTCAAAAAGCAACATTACACACTAACTAACGTTAAAAAAGCGTGAAATCGCAATGAACCACCCCTTTAAAAACACAGGCTCTACTCTCCAGCACAATGGTGACCCCCAAAACACAACAGGAAGTTAGTTGACTGTTAGGTTTTACAGTATTTTGTTGGGTTTTTTTCTTGATTTTACAGTGAAATTCCGGCAGCTGTGGTTGCCAGTAATCTACTGTTTTTTACCGTTTGCTTCCGTAAATGAAATTAACAGTATATGTCTGTTAAAAATACATTTCACAGTGTGTTTTTCT
>NW_015556317.1:0-2769 GCF_001515605.1 Sinocyclocheilus anshuiensis | reverse complement strand
GGGGGAGGGTCAAATGTCAAAGTCATCAATAAAAAAAAATGACATAACGTGGATCATAATAACTACTCACACTTCCTGTTTGCTCAATGGCGCCCTTTTTTTATTTTTTTTATTTGTACATATTCAAAATACAATCGGTGTAAAATACATTAAAGCTGTTACAGGGGAAATATTCATCAAATGCACATCACAAAAGCATCTTTTCAAAACATGCATATCATTAAATCTAACCAAAAACAACTAAAAGCACAATTTCATCAAATTCATTCATCTTCTCTCGGCATATAAAAGTGCTTTTCTTTAAAAATATATGTAACATCCTTTGTAAAAATTCCATAAAAATCCCCCATCTTGTTTTCCAATTTAGAATAACTGTACAGCATTTTGACATAATCTTCAACCATCTGTTTGAAAAGCAACCATAAGTTTACAATAAAATCTCTGTTTTTGGCTATATTCCTTCTTTTCCATATTGCTTTTTTTGCCAAAATTAAAAACAAATTAATTAGTTTCTTGTTTGCTTTATTCTCTGCCATTCCCAACATAAAAAATCTGTTCCAGTTGAAATCCCCCTCGTTATCTCTTAAGTCTTTGATTATTTCCTTTAATTCCTTAAAAAATGGGCTCAACTTCTCACAGAATAAAAACAAATGTAAAATTCCTTCATCTTCTTTTTTACAAACTCTGAACTGGGCATTCGTTTCTTTCTGCATATCACACAATCTCATTTCCGTAAAAATCACATTTTGTCTAATAAAATAATCAAAACTTCCTAAATCTACATCCAACCATTTCCATGTCATGTTCTTCCAGATATCTTTCTCTTCGATTTCATTAAAATGCCTTATCCAGAACTGATTGGCAACAGGTTTTTGTAAAACTCCATTTACAAAAAAAACATAAAACATTTGAACAGAACCTGAATTAAAATTCACCATCTTGTCTTTACATTTAAAAAAAAACATTCATTTTTTTTTCTTTTTCTCCCTCCTTATTAATATCATCCAGCCATTGTCCTGGGATTGCTTTTTTTAACTCTTCATATTGTCTTTTTAAAACATTTACATTAAAATCCTCCATCTCCTCCTCCATTGCATCTATAATCACTTGAAGTGGTACAAATCCCTATTTAAATTCCCATAAAACATCCCTCACCTTTACAATCCCTGCTTGCAACCACTTCTTAAAATAGACGCCATGCTCTTGCATCTTTATTTTTTCTTTTAAAAACAGAGGTTGATTTAAAATCCTTTCCCTCCCCTCCGGTTTAAAATCCACCTCTGTTAAAAAAAGCCTCCAAGCGCTTAAAATCTCTTTGTAAAACCATGGGATCCCCTCCATCATCCAATTCTTCAGCTTCATCCATAAAATATTTTCCCCCAAATTAAAATTCCCACATTTATTTAAATAAAAACCCTTGAATCTCTTCCACTCTGCTCTGTTCGTGTCATCCAAATATTTTCTTACCACCTTCACCCTCATGCTTTTCATTTTCTGTTCTACGTCCACCAAACCCATCCCTCCTCCGGTTTCCCTATCAGTGTAAAATATGCAATTCTTGGAGGCTTTTTGTCCCATAAAAATTCTAAAACACTTTTCTTTATTCTCCTAAAAACCCAGTCTGGCAATGGCATCACATGCAAAATATACCACATTTTAGATAACATTAGCATGTTTACAACTAAAATTTTCCCCTTTAAACTTAAAAACCTGCTTCTCCAAAAAATCAGTCTTCTTTCCATCCCTCCCACCATCTCTTCCCACCTACTGTCCATGGCCCTCTTTTCATTATTTGCTAAAATTGCTCCTAAAATCTTCATTTCTTGCACCTCCATAAACTTAAAGATCCCTGTTAGAACCTCCGCCCTTCCAAACTTCATGTATACTGTTTTTTCTTCATTTATGTTTGCACCCGAACCCTCACAATACAATTTCATTTTCTCCATCAATCTTTTAACACTTTCTATGTTTTCAACCACAATTGTCGTGTCGTGTTGAAATATTTTCTTTAATTCTTCTCCCTCTTCTATTTGTATTCCCTTTATTATTTTTTCTCCATTTATTAAAAGCCCTAAAGGTTCTGCCACCAAATAGTACAACTGCGCTGACAACGGACACCCCTGTCTTATGGATCTTAAAACTTTAAAAGGTTGAGTTAAAAAACCCTTGCATTTTACTTTTGTTAAAATATCCCTGTATAAAACTGAAACCCATTTGATAAAATTACCCCCAAACCCAAATTCCTTTAAAACAGCACATAAAAACCCATGTTCCACTCTGTCAAAAGCCTTTTCGAAGTCCATACTTATAATGTATGCACTTTTTTCCTTTTATTTTATATACCCCACTATATCTCTTATGCTGCTAGTAACATCTGCTATATCCCTCCCCTTTACTCCATACGCTTGGTTGGTTTCTATTATATTTGGCATGACATTTTTCAACCTGTTCGCTAAAACCTTGGCTAAAATTTTAAAATCAGTGTTTAGCATTGTGATAGGTCTAAAAATCTTCAACTCAGTTTTGTCTACTTTTTTCTTGCATATTATTTTCATTAATCCTAGCCCCATTCTTGGGTGTACTCTTTCTTTTTTAAAAACGTCTTCCAAAATTTCATTTTAAATCATGCTTACCTTTTCTTTAAAAACTTTGTAAAACTCACTTCAAATACCATCTACCCCGGTGCTTTTCCTCACTCTTAATTGATGTATGGCTTGTGTGATATCTTCTGTTGTTATTTCCCTTTCACAATCCTTTTTATCCTCCTCA
>NW_015556316.1:494-8683 GCF_001515605.1 Sinocyclocheilus anshuiensis | reverse complement strand
TTCAGGGTGACCGTGCCACTCTTTATCACAACCCTGCTAAAAGTACCAGTACGTACGCTCATTGGCGCCCCTTCAGCTGGTGGCGCCCTAGGCTACCGCCTAGCTCGCCTATGCCTAGAAACGGCCCTGGATGTAACAAATATAATAAAACAAAGAAAATCCCGGGTGCACCTTCTAAATTACTTTTCAATTCACAGTAATCACAAATCACAATCAATGTGAACACAAATGGAAACAAATACCATTTATGTCATATGTAACCCACACTGAAATCAGTTTGAAAGTTCAAGGTCTTTATAAATTGGAAGATTGATCAGTCTTAAATTTTCCCAATTGTGCTCCTGAAATGTTTCAGTCCAAAAAATATATAAAGAAACCAGTCTCTGGGAATGTGTTCTCTTACTTGTCTGAAGTAAGAGAACACAACAAATAATAGAATGGAAAATCGCCCTTTCCTGTAGGTTCGTGATCCTTTCAGGGTCGAAGTGGGAGGCTCGCCATCAATTAGGGAAATCCAACTTGAAAAAAATGTTCACACAGAAAAAAAACCTGGCCTGTCCATTCACGTCTTTCTCTCTTTTTTTTTCCTTCACAGGCATGTGCAACCAAAATGGCATCAGCGAACGGCAGTGAACACTCAATATACCATGCGGTCGAAATAACTACACGAGTCAAAATGTAAACTCTGAAGTACCCAGTCGACACAATCACGCTGGATCATCCAATATCTTTAAGTTACACTCTAATTCGTTCGATGTATGTGAACTTCAAACAGTTTAACAATCGTATTTTTCCATTTTAACACTCTCACGTCAGATCAGACCTCTCCGTCGCTCTGTATCTCTCTACTGACCTGTGCAACGCGATCTGTAGGCAAGGAGGGCGGAGCCAACAATCCAACTCTCCGATTGGTTGTTACTCTTTTTTTTTAACTCAATTTAGATATAATTATACACATATATTTGTTGATTTATAAAGAATTTCAGACATATGGATAATTATAATATTCTATTCAAGCAATTTTGTAAAAATAATAATATTCATAAAACCATTATCCAACCAGGGTTACACTTTCTCCCCTTGAAATCATGCAAGCCTCTTTGCATGCTCTGAGTGGCTGATTAGTCACTACAGTTGGTGAAGCATCAAGTAAATTTGAAAGGGTACCTGGATTTTCAACACCATTAAGAGACCTAACAAGGGCAGTGCTTAACCCCTGGAATAGAGATTGAACAACATAAAACAGGCTGATTAGTCACTACAGTTGGTGAAGCATCAAGTAAATTTGAAACGGTACCTGGATTTTCAACACCATTAAGAGACCTAACAAGGGCAGTGCTTAACCCCTGGAATAGAGATTGAACAACATAAAACGGGATTTCCAAGCTGAAAGTAGGTAAGTCTCTCAGGTTCCTCTCTCTGCCTACTAGAGCATCTAAGCGGAATATCCGAATTCCATTTCCCCTCAACTTCTGACTGTGGTTCTCTCCCTTCAACAGAAACATCAGCGGTTTCAGCAACGTTTGTCGCTTCAACTTCATCTTCGCTTCGAACAGGTAGATTTTTTTCTGTTTCAGTTTGTTTTTTTGTAGTTATATAACTTGTTTCAGGGACTCCTGAAGCATTAACAGGCAGGTTTTCGACTGGATCATCAACAGGTAGGTTTTCGACTGGATTTCTTTGCACAGCATCCACATCTGTACTGTTTCCACAACTGGAAAAGCATTATACCTTCTGTTTAGATCTTCATTCTCTGGATCAGAGAATGAATTGTCATCATCAGATGGTTGAATACCAGGGTTCCGGCGTGTCCTAGGCTTAGAGGTAGGTTTGGTCAAGGTAGTGATTGAAACTTCTGGTGATGTTAAGAACCCGCAAGGAAGAAAAAGGTATCTGTGGAGTGTATGGAGAGGACCATCCTTTGTTTCAGGACGAACGGTGTATACAGGTAAGTCGCCTGCTTGCTTCAGCACTACATACACCTTGGACTCCCACTTGTCTGCCAACTTGTGCTTACCACGCAAACGAACGTTTCTCACCAGCGCACAATCATTGACTTTCAAGGAGGAATTTGTCACACGTTTGTCAAACACGTTTGATTTTATTCCTCTCTGCACTTTTTAATGCTCTACGGGAGGCAATCAAATAGCTTTCTTCCAGGTGAGACTTCAGATGTTTGACATATTCGGAATGGGATGTCTGCAGACTATCCTGGCATGGTAACCCAAAGACAAGGTCGACAGGCAACCGAGATTGGCGCCCAAACATCAATCCATAGGGGGTATATCCTGTAACTTCATGCTTCGTGCAGTTATATGCATGAACTAATGGCTTGACAAAATCTCTCCAGTGAGTTTTGTCTTTCTCATCCAATGTGCCAAGCATGTCCAGTAGGGTCCTATTGAAGCGTTCAACAGGGTTTCCCCAGGATGGTAAGGCGTTGTTCGAATTTTCTTAATGCCTGATATGTCACAAAGTTCTTTGATTGTGCGCGACTCAAAATCTGGGCCCTGATCACTATGTGGGTGCTCAGGAAACCCATAGTGCACAATAAACTTCTCCCAAAGACACTTTGCTACTGTCCTCGCCTTTTGATTTGGTGTAGGGACTGCCACAGCATACTTAGTGAAGAAATCTGTGATCACTAAGATGTCTTTCGTGTTGCTTCTGTCCGGTTCCAATGAGAGGAAGTCCATACAGACTAACTGTAATGGTCTGGTGGCCTGAATGTTGAGCAGCGGTGCCGCCTTTTGAGGTAAGGACTTTCTTCGCACACAACGACCACACATCCTGACTTTCTGTTCCACTTCAGCCGCCATTTTTGGCCAGTAGAATCGGGATCTGACCAGGTCCAGAGTTCTCTCCATCCCCATGTGACCCATACTATCATGTAAACTCCTCATTACAGAGGATCTTAGATCTTCAGGGAGCACTAGCTGGTAAGTGATGGAATCCTTTGTCTTTCCGTCTTCTGTAAAGTACTCCGTCTCTTAACTCATGGTGATTCCACTCCTTTAAGAAATAGGGAAGACCAGGAAGTTCCTTCCTTACTGCTGGTGAAGGTTTTTCTCCTAATTCCAAGTGTAACATCACTACTCGAAGAACTGGATCGGCCCTTTGCTTGTCACCAAGGTCTTTTGAAAGGTGGGGTGCAGCAGATAACCAATCAGAACTGTCTTCTTGTTCATAACAGTCGGGTACAGCATCGGAATGGAGTGCAAGGGAGCTTATGAGAGCAATGCCTGGCCTGACATCAGCTGACTGCCTAACTAGGTGCTTCTCACAGATGGCCTGGACTACATCATCCGTGGTACTGACAGAATCTTCTGTTTTGGAAAGCTGATGCTGTATGAATTGCTGGATCAACTTAAATGAAAAGGTGGAAAGAGCTGCCAGCCACCGATAACTAGTAGCATTTAATCTTGCTGTCGTAAGGACATGAGTGAGAGGGTTGCTATCAGTAATGACAGTGAATTGGCTGCCATAAAGGTAATCGCTAAATTTTTCAGTTACTGCCCATTTAAGGGGAAGGAATTCAAGTTTGTGCGCGGGATACCTTGACTCACTGTGTGACAGTCCTCTGCTCGCAAATGCAATTGCACGCATCTGCCCACCTTGCTCCTGATACAGTGCAGCTCCCAACCCCTTGGTGCTGGCATCTGTATGGAGAAAGTAGGGGAGTTTGGGGTCAGCAAAACCCAGGATTAGTGCGCTAGTGAGCTTCTCAATAATGGACTGGAAAGCTTCCTCATAAAAAGGCGTCCAATGACCTCTAAATGGCTCCTTGGGATTGTAGTACTGTCCCTTTTTATTACTCTTTTTACTACTTTTTCTTAATGGTGGATACCCTGAGGTAAGGTCATTGAGTGGTTTCATGATCCTCGGATAAATTGAGAAATGTACATTTTTCCAAAGAAAGTTTCAGCCCGTACTCTTTGAGGCGATGCAGAACATGGAGTAGTCGTCTCTTATGCTCCTTTGGAGAGTCAGAGAATATTATCAGGTCATCCAAGAAGACCAGTACTTCCTTCAGATTAATGTCCCCCATACACTTTTCCATCAACCTTTGAAAAGTAATTGGTGCATTGGTGATACCTTGGGGCATATGATTGAATTCCCAAAACCCCAATGGACAGACAAAGGCAGTTTTGGGTTTATCCGACTCCTTAGCTTCTATCTGGTAGTATCCAGATTTCAAATCAAGTACGGAAAACCATATGGAACCTGTCAGAGCTGAATAAGTTTCCTCAAGATTGGGAAGGGCATACGCATCCTTTACCGTCTGGAGGTTTAACTTTCTATAATCTATACATAACCGCACATCTCCCATCTTCTTTCTCACCACCACTATGGGTGATGAAAAGGGTGATTCGGACTCTCGAATGACTCCACTTGCCAGAAGGTCACGCAGATGCTTGCAGACGGCCTCAACATCTTGTGGGTGGATTGGCCGTGCTCTTTGTTTAAAAGGAGTCTCATCATTCAGATTTATGCGATGTTTCACCTTTTGGGTATGCCCAAAGTCTAAGTCGTGCTGACTGAAAACTTCTGGCATTTCTCTGAGCCTTTTAGTGATACGGTCCTTCCATTCTTGTGGTAATGGGGACTCACCAAAATTCAAGGTGAAATCAAGCTCCTGCACCGGTAAGTGCTTATTTTCTAAAGAGGTGTTTGGTGGAGGGAGTACCGAGTCAACCACATGAAGCTCAGCTATTGTACACCTTGGTGGAATTGCTATATCATGTTCAGTTTCATTCGTGAGCACCACCGGTAAATGGCAAAGCTGGGTTTTTGGAAAGGTAAGTAGGCAGCGTTTGACAAATACCCCACCAGGCAAAGGTGAGTTAGATGGATGCTCTACCACCACACACTTATCAACCTCACAGGGCAATGCAACGGAACCTTCCACAACTACAGTCTGACCTGCAGCCATGACCTCAGGTACTTTACTCTTCAGCCGCACATAACTAAAAACACCACTTGTGTTTTGTTTCCGTCTGGCCTCAAGTGTCCTCAGAACAATTCTGTAACCAAATAAAGATGGTTGGTACGTTGATGAATTTACATTCAAATGTTGCTCATAGAGAACATCCAAGGCAGTGGTGCCTACTAAAATCAAGGGCTGATTGTGAGGGTTCACATCAGGAACTATTAAGGCTACAGTAGACACCTCAACACTCACACCCAGAAACTCCTTAGGAAAGGGGATGTCTACTTCTATATAGCCTTCATATGAGACAGCAAGACCATTGGCGCCTTCCACTTCCAAGATGTCACTGATGGAGTTAAGGGGGTATTCAGAGAGATGCTGCTCATAAAAGGACTTGGGGACTGTTGTAACTTGTGACCCAGTGTCCAATAAACAATGACACTTTTCACCGGCTATGCTGATCTCTGCAATGCACCTGGCACAGACTAAACCCTTTGGCAGGCTAGCGCTTTGCTTAGTAGTAGATTTTGTTTGACATTTGTTTGAGACACAGTTAACAGTGGGACGGTTTGAATTCAATTCAGCCCCAGTCTGTTCCACAACAAGGGCTGGCTCTAGTTTAAATCAGGGTTGGGGGTGGGGTTCTGAGAGTCCCACAGAAGCTGCTTCTCTCTTAGGAGTTTACGTTTGGTAGTGACAAGTGTGGGGTTAGGTTTGGAAGTGCAAGAAGATGCAACGTGGCCATCCTCACCACAAGTAAATGGTAGCATGGCCTCGGACTGCCTGTTGGTTTCTTACTAACTGGAGTCGTACTCACAGTACCAATAGTTTCTGTCTTCTTTTTGTCCTGTTTATCTGCTGCTTCTTGCATTAGGAATTTTTAGGCTTGGTCATAAGACTGCTTAACTGACTTTGGAGCTTAGCTATTTGTTTCTTGAGCTCTTGTGTTTCAGTTGCAAGTGAAGCAACGCCTGAAGTTCTGCTCCAATTCTGCAGAGACCCACTTTCTTTGGGAATGCATCAGGGCTTTCTGTTTAGAAGAACCCAGATGTTGTTTCATACGAGTAGCCTTCGTTGTATGTTTGTCCTCTTCTGTACACAACATGAGCAGAAGCTGCGCAGAAGGAGGAGGACGGTTTTTCGCTTTTGCTCTAGCTGCAGATCAGTAATTAAATCATGATCCCAGCAGCCTCTACAAAACTGCTTGAGGAGGTGCCAGTCTGCCTCTTCAGGAATAATACCACCTCTTTTGATAGTTATCCTCAAGGCTGTCTGCAATCTGTACAGGTAAACGGATGGTTTCTCACCTGCGTCCTGTAGAGTATTCATAAATCTTATAAGGAGTTCATCCCCATCTTCGACAATTCCAAAAGCAGAATCCAGCAACTGAAGATAAGCTGAGGATGGAGTTTCAGGGTTTAGATGTTTTATAACACCGGCTGCAGGTGGCAAGAGACTGTCCACTATCTTCCTGGACACATGCAGATCAGAAAAGCCAGGGTCATTCAGAACAAGCTCAACACTGGAGTGCCAAGTATCATAATCGACCTCGTCACCAGGTCGGGGACATTTACCGGAGAATACTCGGAGCCAGGATTGTACAGGCCCCTGAGCAGCCACTTCACCACTCCTCACAACATGTTCAACTATGAGTTTCTGGACCTCAGGTGCAGGGGTCGACCAAAATTAAAACTTAATTTTGAAACGCGCTATTTGGCTCTGATGCAGCCTGTCAGAACTCAACACTCTGTGGGCTAAAGCAATCTCCGCCCACCGCCCATCTGATTTGTTGGGAGTTACAAGTCCGACCAATCAATGCGGAATTTACTCTCACACCGAAAGCGCTTGCTAACTGCAGCTGCTTCAGTGATCACGTATCAGTTGTCTCTCAAAAGTAAGGCAGCAGCAGACGTTGCTTAATTTGCAATAAATCAAAATCCACTAACGTTACACTGAAGTTGCAAAACACCTCAATATTATCTATGATTTCCGCGATGCCGAAATTGTGGACGAATGCGCGGAATCCAGTCATATAAATGGAATTTACTGTATGACGCGGAATGTCACGGAATTTGTCAAAGTTTGGATGAATTAATCAAAAGTAGGTCAGTACACTTAAATAGAGTCGCGATATGGACTAGTATCTGTAAATATTAAGCCACAAAAATACTATTTAAATATGAATCCTGCATGTTCAGCATGTCTCTGTGTATGTAAATGACACAGACACGCGTTTTTGTTTTCTACACATACAAAGTGTGCAACGCTCGCGGTGATTTCAGCTTCAGTCGTCTCACTACATGAGGACATAAATACATGAACAACATCTCCAGAACTGCTCTGACTCCCTCTGAGAGTTACTTCATGATCATTTGACAGCTTCATTTGACAAGGCTCGAAATTGCGACCATTTTGGTCGCATATGCTCCCGAAATTTAATCTGTGCGACCTCAAAATATATTTGGGAGCATTTGTGCAAGTGCATATAATTGTTGTTGTGCAACCTGTTTTCATTTCTCTAAAAACGTTCAGAGTATTTGCCTTCTGAGTGTTAATAAGGTGACCTGTCTGCCGTTCTATGAAACGTTAGGCTACATAACCAAGGCTGAAGAAGAGAGAAAATAGAAAAAGAAACACTGACGGATTTCTTTTGTGAACCACCTAAAGTTACAAATAATGGTGCTGGTGATAGCAATCATGTTGATCCACAAGCCGAATAGAAGGCGTACAGTTTTCGGAGAGAGTGGTTGAAAGACTTCTAGTGGCTCCGCTATGAAAATGGTTCTATGCACTGCGTGCACTGTAAAGCCTGTGGGACGGAGTTTGCAGGTAACAGCGTTTGCCACCGAATCTACACATTTCGTAATTGTTGTTTTACGATGACATTATCGAGTATATTGCAAAATCCAAACAAAACACACTTACAGAGAGTGCGCACATACATGACGTGAAGTCTATTAGGTTAGATTAGTGCGTGTGCACATTTAGAGTGCATTCTTTCACGGCATGATTCAGTCTATTAAAATGCATCACAAAATTCAAGATATGGGGCCTTTACATCATTTCATATAGTTCAGGGGCAGGCAACGTCAGTCCTGGAGTGCCGATGTCCTGCAGAGTTTAGTTTCAACCCTGAAAAAAAAACTCACGTGTCTGTAGCCTTAGTAATCCTGAAGACCTTGATTAGCTTGTTCAGGTGTGTTTGTTTAGGGTTAGAGCTCAACTCTGCAGTACAGCGGCCCTCCGACGTTGCCTATCC
>NW_015556316.1:0-350 GCF_001515605.1 Sinocyclocheilus anshuiensis | reverse complement strand
ACAACAGTTCAATAAACTAGAAGTTTTATTAAGAGACTTACGTTTTAGACACCATATTGCCTGTTTTTGCACTATTTTGCCAACAAAAATAATTCCAAACAAAGCCACAGCCGTTTTGCGTCTCTGAGCAACATGAGGGCGTTTCGTTCCTGAATTAATCATTCGTTAAATGATTCGGTTCAATCGCAATGACTCACTTATTAACAGTGACTTGCTGCCACCTGCTGGCAGTTTTCACATTTAAAATTTTAAATATTTCAAATATCAGTATTCAAGGTTTTATGTTTGCAATATTAAATTATTAGTTATGCATGTGTAACTGCAGGCTAAATGCATTCATGTCCTGCATT
>NW_015556315.1:557-864 GCF_001515605.1 Sinocyclocheilus anshuiensis | reverse complement strand
CTGTGGTCTAATTTTAACGGCTTGGCTATAGCCCTATGCCAGTAATCAGACCAGCGATGAGCATGGCCAAAATAGCCTTAAATTGTTTACATGTAATTTTCGCCCACGCAGCTTCTTATCAAATGCAAGTAAACTTTTGAATAATTTAAATTAGCATTATTTTATATTTTATTTAATTATTTTACAGCATTATTAAATATAGCATTATTTATTATGCCAAAAATAATGCTAATTTAAATGTTTCAAAAGTTGACTTGCATTCGATAAGAAGCTGCATGGGCGAAAATTACATGTAAACAATTTTACG
>NW_015556315.1:0-240 GCF_001515605.1 Sinocyclocheilus anshuiensis | reverse complement strand
TTTGACGTGTTCATTATTTATCTATATTATTTGTTATCATGTTTAGGAACCGTGACATTTTAGTGAAGGGAGCAGATCATAGTTGATAGTGATCCGTGACTAGGCCCACAGTTCAGCACGCATGTGTTCAGAGGATTAATTGCAAAATTTAATAGAGTAAAAGTTTTATCATTTGTACTCAATCAATCGATTTTAAAACAGCGCAAGAAGAGCAAAGAGCCAACAACAGAACAAACACAG
>NW_015556314.1:470-879 GCF_001515605.1 Sinocyclocheilus anshuiensis | reverse complement strand
TTTGTCATTTCTCCGATCACAAATGCAGACATGGTTTTATGTTTCACGGCGCGATGCAACGCAACACGTAAAAAAACAGTATTTAAGGGGCCGTTCACATATAGCGCCTTTTGCGCGCTCAAGTTCGTTATTTCAAATGTAGACGCGCGGCAGGCGCGCTCATAATGGAAGCGACGTGGTCGCGACGCGCTCATTTTTTCCAGGCGCGTCCGCGCTGCATCGAGATAAAAACATTTCAACTTTTCAGAATGCCGCAAGCGCACTGCGGGTCATGTGACAAGAACCAACCAATCAGCTTCATCCTTTCCCATAACAACATTGAAAGCTCAGCCAAGATGAAGGAACAGCTGATCATAGCTGTACAGGGATAGCCATTTTTAAATAAATTTAGTAGCAGAGCTACTGCAAG
>NW_015556314.1:0-137 GCF_001515605.1 Sinocyclocheilus anshuiensis | reverse complement strand
TCACACGCTTGAGGTATTCGGCCAATCACAACGCACTGGATAGCTGGCCAATCAGAGCACACCTCGCTTTTTCAGCTTTGTAAAAATCGATGATTTTCAGAAAGGCGGGGCATAGAGGAGAAACAATAATGTACAGT